>NW_024881328.1:25083014-25240514 GCF_018691265.1 Tyto alba
AGAAAACTCCACCTAAGCTCAGGAGGAGTCATTGCTTGACAGGATCTTCATGTCATGCAGTGAAATTTGTGCTGTAAAGCAGTAAACTGACCCTCAAGGAGGCATCTCCTCACCTCTCCTCCATGTTGGCCAGGCATGCAATAGGCAGGTACACGGTGGATGGGTGCCCCACATTTCCCTTCAGTAAGATTTAGTCTAAGACCAGTGTGTATTAGGCATGACTGGCTATGGGTGCCCATACTGTATGACAAGTTATCTGCAACAGAGCTGAAAAGCACCCTATACCCAGCAATACTTCCATCACCAATGTTTAGTCTGTATGATTGTGCTTACATGCCTGTGTCTACTCTAAGTTAAAATGCAACATCTTCTATTTGGATGGACATTTCCAATGAAGATTCAGCACACAATTCCAGATCTTAAGCTTTTCCACTCAACTATTTCATGAGGACATAGTTAAAAGAGCTATGACACCTCCTTAAATTACAAGAGTTCCTACTCTTCTGGTGTGTAGTGTGACTCTTTCGGCAACACAAAAGCATCTCAGCATACACCCTAAATAAATACCAGCTGTAACAGCTGCTGGTTAAATAGGATCCTCCAAAATAACAGAGGGCCACATCTTCACGGTTACACTGCTGAATGTACTGAGCAGTCAGGATCCCAGTATCCTCTAGCTTATTTCTTTCCTATTCCAAGTTGCTTTTTGGGGAATTTGAGGAACAAGCTAGCATCTTTACTCTTTTACTTGCTTTGTTTCTTTTATCCTTGTATGATGAAAAATGGGGTGGGAGGTACAGCAAGGGTGTGCGTCTGGAAATGGCACAACTCCTGTCCTGGATGCACTGAGGACAGTACTTCCTCTTGCCAGGAGCTCTGCAGAGAAGGGTGGTTTCTCCCAGGTGGCTTCCAGTTGCCTTGGCTGGTTTTATTACAACCAGCTGGCTGATACCAAAGCTCCAGCACACTCATTTTTAAGCACTCCTCTTCTCCTAAACCAAATGACTGAGTAGGTGTCATCTTTGTGCTACAAGCTGGCAAAGCTACTGGCAGTGGATCTGGGAGAAGCCAGTGCCCCTGCTAAATCCAGATTTGGGAACATCCTAATCCTTTATGTAAACGTGATAAGGGAATTGACACGTATTGATTGGCTCCCAAAGGAATAGGCCTGAGTCAGTTTCCTATCCTGGGAGGAGGGCTGTATCAGAAGTTTTACCACTTTGTTTTAAAACCTACTTGCCTAAAATCGCACCAAAAGATGCAGAGGTGCCATTTTGTGATGGGGTAGCTGACCTGCATGGGAAAGCAATGTTACCAGGAGAGGTGGCTACAGACCTTTTCTGCTTACAAGGCACTCATATAAGATAGAAATCAAGCAACAACTTAATTTGTGTAGCTTTAGTTTGTTACTGAGCCTCACCTAAATGGGGATATTCTAAAGTCCCTATATTACTGAACAATCAGTTATTACAGGCTGATTATCAGAGACCATAAACATCATAGACATTGGTCAGACACACAAACATTGTAAATGTACATATAACATCAGCATTTAAAAAATTTCCCCTCACTCACCAATTCAATAGGTACTTTTTAGCAATAGTCATGTATTGGATACCATCCAGTCACTCTCCAACAGTGAATGTTGAGGGCTGGGGTAGGTAATGAAAGCCAAAAACCTGCAGAATTGCATTACATTTCTTATTTAGATTTACTTACATATTTCTGAATTCATCAGCAGTAGTGGTTTGAGATCATGCAGCTCCTTATCTCCTGGCTTCTGCTGTGTGTGCTTGCTAAGGTTTAGAAAGTTTCTTCTTCCCAATAGTCTAGAAGAGTTATATGGAATCATTAATTACGAAAAATAGTATAAACCTAAACATCAAAGCTTGATAAGATAATAAATGTCATTCATATTATATGTCATGAGTTTGGTTCTTATTTTGTACCCTCTTCAAACCTGCTCAAGTATAGTGTAAACCAGTATCATATCTAATAAATTACTGCAAGGAGAAGACCTGGTCTTTGTTGCCTGTTGCTTCAGAAGCATCAGTTTACAATGATGTTTAACAGAGGGATTTTTGCTTTTTCTTTTTTTTCTCTATGGAATGCTTCAAACCAGTTTGGCAATCCTTAAAAGGTTAATGAGTACTGTCTGCTACAGAATGCCAAACTGATTTAATTCAGAAAATGAGAAAACATTCCTAAAACGTAATCAGCTGTCACTTAGGAAATGACATACAACAAGATAGGGGTGTTTTACATTTTGTTTCCTAAGCAGGGCTTCTGAGAGGTCTGGAGAAAACATCAGGTGGTTCCTGTGCAAGATGCGTGTCTCTCCAAAATTGTTTTCACCTGGAAAAGCAAACAGCAGTCATTCAGCGTCCTGGTTTCTGTCCCTCTGGGTAGTAACAGCCTCAATCCTTGTTTGCTCAGGGCATCCCAGCCTTGCTTACAGAGTGCAGCACCTTGCAAGTGCCTTATTGAGTGGCATCTTTTGTGCATCCCAGTGCTCCTCCAGCATCTCATGGTGATCTGAACATGGCACATCTGGGGTAGGGCAGAGGAGCTTGGCAGTTCCAGGAGCCTCCTCCTTGCACCTGGGGATGCCTGCTTGGGGCTAGAGGGAGCCTCCTTGCCCTTCCCAGAAGAGGATAGAAAAGTGAGATGGGGTGTGTAGGTCAGAGTGGTAAGGAGAAAAGAACACTTCTTTGTTCTGTGCAACCCACGCGCCCAGGAGCAGTGCCCCACAGACAGCCTTTTTGACATGGTGGACCCATTGAAAATGCCATTCTTCATCACAGGTCTCCCCTCTCTGAAGGGGTACACACAGGTTTCTGGAAAACTCACCGTGCTCACAGACACTGCAGAGCTTTAGAGGCCCCACATTCCTGCTTCCTTGTCAACACCTGCTACAGGTTTGTTCATCGGGGCTGTGTTTTACAATTCTGGCAAGTCTTGAGAAGAGTCATAGCAATTACATCATTTTTCCTGAGTTGAAGTGCTAAGCAATTTTACATTGTTAACAAAATTAAGACGATAATTTAAAATAGTGTGATCTCAGGCCAAAAGCAATGTCTTGCAGTTCTTCAGACACAACAATTTTCTGTGATCCTGAAGTTCCTGTGATGGAAATGTGCTTTAAAATGGCTGCCAGACCCTGCCCCTGGTCACAGCGCCATGCTGCTGCGCTCTTTTCACTCTGCTTAACACCTCTGCACCGCTTTATTGTTTAGTACTGATATCTGACACTTACAGAATGCTTTTCATCTACAAACATTAAAGATAGGTCATTGTTATTTCTTTTACAGAGTAAAATAAAAAAAAAGAGTCCATCTCGGGTGACCTGACAAAGGCTGCCGCAGATCCAGAGCATGGTCCTGTCTTTCTGCCTTTCCTGGCTCTGTTTTCCTGCAGCCTTGGTGCCCAGCTCCACACGACTCCCTGGAACGACCCCCCAGAACATTTCTGAAATAACATGCAAACAAACCATTGTTAGGTGCAAGTTACTTGCAGATACTGTTGGAATATAATACAATGTGTTTACAGCACTGCTCTTTCAATCACTTTACCCAGACCTATTTTTCAGCTTTAATTCCTAAACCCCCCTGCACTACACTCTGTAGCAGTTGAATATCCATAACTAAGACCAGCATTTAATCCAAAGATTTCATCCATATTATCACCAGAATTTTTAATTTTTTTTCTTTCCAGTCATATTTGTTTGATCTCCAAGTGCACATTAGTAGTACAATGTGTTTCTTCTCGCTGGTTAGCATAAACCACCCTTCCGTACATTCTGCATGTATCAAGAATGCTGTAAAGTTTAAATTGGGCTATCTGTAATTAACTATGTTTTTAAGAGTTTGTAGGTAATTTCAGAGCAGGACTCTACCATATTAACAGTTTCACAAGGAGGAAGCAGAATTTAAACAGAGGAAACAAACACAAACATGTTCTTTATTTGATGGCAATGAAATTCATTTTAAAAAAGTGGAATTTCAATAAACTGATTTTTTTTGCATGGCACTTTCCTATGGACAATATCTAATTAACTAATCAATTAGTTAAATTAACAAAACCCTAAAATTAGCAAAAAAACCACCAAACCCCAAGTAAATTTATCATCTGTATGATTCTCAGGAGACAATGTCACCTAAAAATATATTTACTCTATTTTTATCACATTTTAAGTTTGTGTAAGTCTAATTGTTTTTTAGTTTACCTGCAGTAATGATGGTTTCCTTATTAGTCTTTTATGTAACAGCATATAGAGAGGAGCAACCCTGGACTTCTGGAATTTGGAGGTAGGCACAGAAAAGAAGTCACTTGCCAGTAGCTGAGAAGTCTTTCTGCCTGCCAGCTCAATGCAAAGAATTACTATAAACAAGTATTTTTATTCTAGATCTTTTCAGAGAAGTTCTGTTGGTTATATTTCCCATGATTTTAGCAGCTACATGGAAAAAGAAACCATTATTAGATTTCACATTGCACTTTGAGAGTTTGACAGAAAAGCAGCTTGTCTGATCGTTACTGGTGTGTATCTTATACCCTTTAGATAATATAGAAGCCAAGAGGAATTACAAAACACATTTTTTCCAGCCCACTTATGTCCAGGTTTTTCCCCACAATTTAGAAACAAACACAGTGAGGGTCAGAGCAGGGGTGGGACGAGGACATAACCATGGAAGGTTTGGGAGTGAGACCCCATGTGTCCCTCTCTGCTTGGGAAGCCTGAAGCACAGCCTACAGGGCTGGTGCACTTTTCTTACCTTAATTTCCTTCTATAGGGTCTCCAAGGCATTAGCTTAGTAGCAGACTATAAACTCTCTGGGACAAACAGGAGGGCCTGATTTAAGAGAGTGATTCTGCTGCAATATAAAGGAGTGGTTATTAATAGTAATATCTAATAACTTACTCTTCAATAGTATGTGGGCTGAGAATAATCATTTTCTAATTAGTCAGCTGATAATTTGTTCAGAGTCAGCAATAACAGCTCTGTATCACATCACTCTCTGCAGATAGAGTGGATGCATAGGATAGTGGCTCTGATGAAACATAGTGATGCCCATAGCTATCACAGTATCCCTGGGTCTGGCAATCAATAGAAAGGATCTTGCTTCTCATTTTCTATCACCTCTTTAATGTCTTTATTGATACAGTACTTGAAATTTGTCATTAGCTCATACATATTCCTAAATCCTCTCTCTTCTGCAGTTTAAAGTACCATACCAACAGTAGGAAATAAAATTTATTACTTTTCAAACTGGCAGAAATGTTTAAAATTTACTGCAGAGTGTGGTTTAATATAAATCTACTGACAGTCTGGGGGCAATACTTCCTATCATGTGGAAGCTGCACATTTATATGAGGATTCCCCCATTTCTGAAAGGATTTTAAGTTCAAACTTACTTACAATCACCTGTTCCAATGATATCCAAAAATCAAAAAATGAACCATACAGTGAGACAAACGGCCACGATATGGGGCTGCACCAGCTCTCAGAACATTCCATTTCTCCCCCACGAAGTGCAGTGCCCTCACCATGCTGCCTGCTCACCTCATCCCATAGCACCAGGCTTACGTGCCCTCTCAGGCTCCAGCTGAGCCCCCGTTTTTAGAGACAAAGAGCCATGTACGACTTGGCTGCCCACCCCTGATGTAGCTGTACACCATCTTTCAAATCATCCTCCGGAGACTTGCCTTTGGTGCTTACCTGCAATTTAGAGACAAATTGTAGGCTGATGAGACTGGATGTGAGTGAAAAAAGGAAAATTAAACACTGCTGGGTATTAAGTGTTTTCAGAATAAATTACTTGTTCCCTCAGTCATATCTAGGAGTAACATGATCTACAGCTATATGGCAAGGCAAAGGCCATCCCAAGCGGCCTTGCATGCATGCCACTAGCTGACGAGTACAGCAAGGGACACTGCTTCAAATCAATGGCTGAGTGCTGGACTTCACTCTTACCTATGACAATTACATGATAGAAATATGATAATTGTACCTATGTGTTCACTGATATACTCCTCTCTTCATTAACATAATTCCATCTCCCTTTTAGCTGGCCTGGGCAAAGCTCTTTCATCTGGCTAAGATTTTGTAAGTCATTCAAAGCAGCATTCAGCACTCCCTGTACCACCAAAGTCACCTAACAGCCTAGCAAATACATGTGCTTTCCTTCTTCCTCTGACAGCTTAGGGAATCAAGGTCGAAAGTATTGCCTGACACTAGGCAGGTGTCTTCTGCAGTCTGAAGAAAGAGGAGGTAATCCGAGAGGGTCATTTCTAACACTGTAACTATACCTGAGCTCTTCATCATTTCTTCTTCACCTCCTTAAACCTTACCTCAACTCAATCGCACTTTCTGTAATTGTGCTGAAAATCATTTTGCCCTATTTTCACAGGGAGCTGTCTGGTTTTTACCATCCATCAAAGGTGGAGAGGTGAAGGTACTGCTGGTTACTGCCTTGCTTGGAGACACTCATGCAGACATGGTGTTGGACCACAGACACACCAGTAAAACCCGTGTATGACAGCACTGAATGAACTCTTTAAACTCCAATAATTAGATGAACACACTTAGCCAGGCTGAAAAGTGATTCTGCTTTTTGTTTGCCGGTAGAAACTATGAAATCAAGGAGGAACACTCCCCCTTAAAGTCACCTCAGACAAACGTGTAATCTGTTTATAAACCCCAAGCTTATTTTGGTCTTCAGAGATAATTTAAAAACAAGCAGTTCTGCCTAAATTCTCAGTAAATTAATCACTGGCCCAGAAGTCACTGACTGTCTAGTTGTCTGAATATTTCCAGTTTGACAGACCAGAGGATGCTCTCTGCTGCCTTGGCTGTTCACCTTATGTGAACCTCAAAATCAAATACCTCTGAACAGCACCTCTAATAAAGCAGCTGTGCACTCTGCTGATGTTATTGCTGCTTGTGAATGGCTCCACAAAGACACCAATAATGGAAAAAGCTTTCTACAGTTTTGTTTTTGTCAAAATGAATCACTAAATTGATGTATTTTTATTCCCTGGCCCCAAATATCATTTCACAGTCCAGAATCATTACATACTCTGCAGTGATTGCTTCCACTGACAGTAATATTTTTGCAAAGCACTTTGACTAATATGTTTTCCCTATTTCCCAGAGCTACCCTGCATAAATTCCCTGGTGGTGAAATGGCCAAGTCCCTTCCTGGGTGAAGCACCCTGCCACAGCCTACAGCTTTGGGGAGTTATTGTAGGAAAATCGCTGAAACCATCAACCTAGTGCACAGCAGCAGGCAGAGAGGCAAACAACATCAGGTGATATTAGCAAGGGGATAGAGCAGTAAACAAGAAGTGTTACACTTTCTATATAAGAAGATCTTTAATAGCTATAATCCATACGGAACTTACCAAGACCCATTTGCAGGTCTGGGCACTGTGATACAGGAAGCACAATAGAGCCTTGCAAAGGATATACTGGAGGGCAACAAAGATAATATCAGGTCTCTAAAATCTAGGCTGTAAGAAAAGGTTAAGGGGGTTGAGTTATTCTCCCTGGAAAATAACAGCCACAGATGTGACCTAAAAGAAGTTTTCAAAATTATGGGAAGGCTCTGATAAAATTCTTAGTGTCACAGTGGCAAGACACTCACAAAAAGTGAAGTGTAAACATTATGAAACTGGGATTAAAGAAGAATTCAGAACACTGAGATATTTCATGCATAGACAATAAAAAACCAAAAAAGGTAGTGTTCATTCCCATTGAGGTCAACAAATAATTGTCATTGATCTGAAGTAGGTAGAGCTATCCTGGAGTAATTCCAAAGATGAACAAAAACATACTGCAAAACAGTTAAAATTATGTTTTCCTCAGCTATTAATTTCTGAACAAAGAGCAGCAATGGAAGAGAGGCACCCATAAGAAATGGTTAAATTACAACAGAAAGACTGGGTGACATTTCTTCTTTCTGCCTGGGAGATCACATCTTTAAGGAAGTTTCTGGGTCCAAGTTTTCCTGGGCAGGCATAGAAAGCTGTTTTTGTCCTAGATGAGAAGCAGATGGTTGTAAACCAGGATTTTACTGCTTTGTGTCCACTGTCTGTGCATTCGGAGATGGAGAGGAGAAATTTTTGGAAGTTCCTACTTGCACAAGAAACCAAGGCCATGGGTGTGGGGATGTGTCCTGCAAACCCAGCCACTGTTGAGGCTGATCTAGGTGTGAAGAAGGTGCCTGCCATTGAAATAAAGCAATTGTGCTTCTCCTGCCCAGGAGCTGGGGTGGGGAGGGGAGGAGCTTTTGTGATCGCTAACCCAGGAGAGGTATGGGTAACCATCAATCCTGCCCAAAATAGGGGAGAAGCGAGTGCATCCAGCACACTGCAGGGAGGGAAACGCTTCCCAGAGCTCTTGCAGAAGGGCTGGACAAGCAGTTAAATTCCTTCCCAGAAACTGTTCCAGTGACAATGCAATGCCTTCTGGTTCCCTCCAGCCCACCTCTTGCAATAAATGTCAGCCTGCAGCCGTATTGGGCATAATTAGCCTATGATAATAAATTACCCACATTTTCAGGAAAATATTAGAGACCATCATTATTTGGAATAGAGCTGCATTCAGCTGCACAACCCTACCTAATATGATGGATGGAGTAGTCATGCCACTGAATACATTTATCTAGAATGAAGTGATTATTTCAAAGATGAACACAGTCAGAAATAAGTGCATATGAATCATATACTACTACACACTCGAGAGTATTGGAGTAGCAGGGGTTGTAGGTCAGCTGACCAGCCCATAGCTTTTAGTTGGTAGATTATTTCACACATATACCCTAGGATTTTAAAGCTCAGTCTCAAAATCCCTCTGAATTTAAAAATGATTCCATGTTTTCTCTTGGAAGGAGGGAAAAAAAAAAAAAAAAGATACAGGGAGGGGTTTTTTCCCCTACCTTAGAGAAGATTTTTGGTGTTATTTGACTCCACTGCCCACTCACAGATGGATTTGCACATTGCCCAAAATACCACAGGCAAACATACTGTTAAAATAATTTTGGTAACAACTAATTATTGTATGAAAAAGAAAGTAGACGATGAAGGAATTCCTGTGAGGATTTGCTCGTGTCCAACTGACTACAAGAGAAAACAGGAGTTATTACAGTAGAAGAGTCTCATCAGCTCTACAACAAAACTACGTTCTTTTTTGACACATTTTAATTCCCAACAATATTTCTTTGGCCTTTTCCAATCATTTCAGTAAAGCGAAGGAAAACCATCCAAAGTCACAGACAAGCTCACAACTCTGTTCTGTAATAGTACCCTGGCACTGGCAGCATCTTGCATTTTTTCCCATGTGTTCTAATAGTAGGTAGGGTCACTTTAGACATCAATCCTGCATACCTGTGAGTGAAGACAGGCTCCCTGTTCAGTGACTGGGTTCTTGAGAGGGCTCTGAACAAAGTTAGATGCTTTGAACAGGCTTTGTGTAGATTCATCTTTCCAAAATGCAGTAGCATAAATATAATTTCTACTCTTTCATCTGAACTACGAACATGCTTTTTTACACATTTGGAACAATGCATGGAAAGGGACTCTTCATGCAAAGGGACCATGTCTTGCAACTCAAGAGGAAACAAAGTTCAATGAATTTTCAGTCATATTTCATGTTCCCATCAACATCATTGCTGGAAGAGATGTTGGTTTTCCTCCCCTCAATCCATCCCAGTCACAAACAGTTTTTTGCCCCCAGAAGCAATATCTAGATTTTTGCAGATACAGGTGGTGTAGTCAGCTTGTGGGGAAGGTTGTTTACCAACAGTAGTAACTATGTGACATCTCCAGCTGTGAAACACTAATAAATGGACCTCTCTTACTGTCAGATTAATGAAAGTATCTTTTTGGATAAGAAAAGAAAAAGTAATTTTTAAAAGCAGAGGTTATCTAGTTTTAGACATATTTAAGTCTAGTCACCATGAGATACATGGCTACTTTTATAAAGATTTATTGTATTTCTTGATAGGGCATCAGTTAAGGATATTTATTACATCATGCATCCATCCTGACAACTAAATGTCTCGTACACCATAAACGAGAATTTTAAGCTAGTTTTTGGATATGATACCACCCATATCCTAAAGCCAGCTTCATCAGCAATAGAAATAATATTATAATTACATAAGACTTAATGCACAGTAATATTTCTTTGGATTTAAAATAAATGGTATCTATATGAAATTAAGACCAATGTTACATTTTTTGAGATTTGTCCAAAATATTTAAATATATGCTAAGCTAAGGAGCTATTTAAAAGTAGGAATCAATGCTACACCTAAATTGCAATTTTCAGATAATTATTATTCAGATAAGCTGATTATTTGTCTTCAAGCGTCTGATACATTTAGGAAGTATTGAGGCAGGTGAAAAGCTATAATATTGCCTGCCAAAAGCAACATGCTAATAAAAGCATAAAGCAGTCTGATATTAGGATGCAGTACCCATGGGTTAAATAAAAGTTGGAGTGAACAGGGAGGAGCCTTTTATGTCTCAGCCTATGCTTCAAGAGCTGTGATGCTTGAAAGCAACAATTATACAGCATCTAATTTTTCAGACTTTCCAGAACAACCTGTTGCTTTTTCTTTGGATGGAAAATTTGTACAAAGAGCCAAGTAAGCCTTTTATGCCCTCCTGCACTGAGCTGTCTACTGAAAGCCCTAATGCACTGCTTCAGGGTTAGGGCTCAGCTCAGAAAGGGCACTGCCACAGCATCTCTGCTGTTAACAGGGAAAAAAATTCCCTCTTCTCTGTTTCTCATGTGAGCACAGTGTTTCTTCAGCTCTCCTTTCTTTAAGCAGCTGATGACCAAGAACTTGTCAGGCAGAATGAACTCCAATGTGAATTGGAAATATTAGGAAAAGATGGTGTCTGGTTTGTTAGTGCTTTGGGTTCTCACCTGCACATAGTCATAAAAAGAAGAGAATTCCAGATTTCTTTACTCTTGTTAGGGAGATATTTCACATATAGCTTCTTTTTGCCCAGAGTAAATGAGAAGGGGGACTTTCCATAGCCAGACTTGCTTCTTGATAATCCCTGGTCAGCTGATGAGAAAATTAATTAAAGATTGAGGGAATGAAAAAAAAAAACAGAACAGGATAGAGAAAAAAAAAACAGAATAGGAAAGAAAAAATAGGGATCTTTTTGTTTACTCATTTGTTCTTTTATATTGTTGACCATCCTTGTTCTGTAAAATTGGTATTTTCAGGTATCAGCTTTTGCCCCAGCCCGGGTGAAAATTAAAGTTGAAACTTAATAGTTTGGAAAATCTGATACACAGCAATATCAGAAATTGCTACAGAAGTGCACTTGCATGAGGTATCATGAAGCCTCAGGGGATCCATAATAACTAGTACTTCTCACCCCACATGCACAGTATGGGAGGCTGTCCGGGAACATGAAGTCTGCTCATTCCTCTCCAAAGACTTCTTTTCTTCCACTCATGGGCTGCTCTCTATCACTGCAAGAACATACAAAGCTACATCATTTGGTGGTACAGAGACTTAGCCCCTTAGGAACTCTCTTTCATAATCTGAATTATTTTAACTGCCAAAAGCATAAATGCTGCTCAATCAAGGCAGGCGCAAGGAGGGCAGCAGGATTTCTTCCCTGTTCCTTCAGCAATCAGCGCTAAGACCACAAGCAGGACATCACCAGCACTAGCATGGGGGGATATGGCCCTCTGAGTTTGGCGAGGGAAAAAGTAGAAAGGAAAAAATGGAGTACTGAGAAGATTGCTGGATTTTTAATTGTTGTGCTAAGAGAGAGAATTTTACAAAAACAGCTGGCATGTCAAAAAGAGTAGTTTCTGAGACTACTTTTCAGATACAGCCAGATGCTATTGTGTTTCTGTGCTGGGTTGACCCTGGCTGGACACCACCAGAGCCGCTCTATCTCTCCCCCTCCTCAACTGTACAGGTGAGAGAATATATAATGAAAGGCTCATGGGTCAAGATAAGGACAGGAAGAGATCGTTCACCAGTTACCATCATGGGCAAAACAGACTCAACTCAATGAAATGAATTTAATTTATTGCCAATCAAATCAGAGTAGAGTAATGAGAAATAAAACAAAATCTTAAAACACCTTTCCCCCACCCCTCTCCTCTTACCGGGCTCAACTTCAGTCCTGATTTCTCTACCTTTTCCCCAACAGCAGCACAGGGGGACAGGGAATGGGGGTTGCAGTCAGTTCATCTCATGTAGTCTCTGCTGCTCCTTTCTCTTCACACTCTTCCACCGCTCCAGCATGGTGTCCCTCCCACAGGAGACAGTCCTCCACAAACTTCTCCAATGTGAGTCCTTCCCATGAGGTGCAGCTCTTCATGAACTGCTCCAGCATGGGGTCCTTTCCATGGGGTTCAGTCCTTCAGGAGCAGACTGCTCCATCATAGGTCCCCCATGGGGTCACAAGTCCTGTCAGCAAACCTGCTCCAGCGTGGGCTGTTCTCTCCATGGGGCCACAGGTCCTGCCAGGAGCCTGCTCCAGCGCGAGCTTCCCATGGGGTCACAGCCTTCTTAAGGCACATACACCTGCTCCTGCGTGGGGTCACCCATGGGCTGCAGGTGGGTATTTGCTCCACTGTGGACCTCCATGGGCTGCAAGGACACAGCCTGCCTCACCACGGGGTGCAGGGGAATCTCTGCTCTGGTGCCTGGACCACCTCCTTCTCCTCCTTCTTCACTGACCTTGGTGTCTGAAGAGTTGTTTTTCTCACAGACTCTCACTCCTCTCTCTGGCTGCCATTCTGCAGTGTTTTTTTTTCCCTTCACAGATAAGTTATCCCAGAGGTGCTACCACTATCGCTGATGGGCTCAGCCTTGGCCAGCAGTGGGTTTATCCTGGAGCTGGCTGACATTGGCTCCATCAGACACAGGGAAAATTTCTAGCAGTTTCTCACAGAAGCCACCCCCTGTTGCCCTCCCCCCACCAAAACCTTGCCATACAAACCCTATACAGTTTCCTGTATACAGCTTACCTAATGCATGTATGCACGTTTACAAACCCCCCCCCACACATACACGTATACTTGCATATTTTGATACTGAAACAATTTAATGACTAGAACCCAGTGGTTAGAAAAAAGAGGTTGCTAGATTAGTAACACCAACCAATACCTTCTCTGTCAATGAAGAATTAAGTCAACATTTTTTTAAGTGTTAAAAATATTCTGTTACAAACTTCTTAAAAATGAACTGGAATATGGAATAGAGATGTAATGATCAGCTGCTTTGCTTCTCTGATAGGAGTTTGACTCAAATCCCAAACCTCTGAAGGTATAAGACAAATAGGAGACTTGCTCAAATTAATTTGCTAAAAGAACAGGTAATCATGAAAATTATCCCAACATTTGATGACAGGGAAGCCTGTGGTCATGCACACCCAGTCACCCACACATCCTGTCACTGAAAACAAAGGATGCATATCAGAATTGAATTGCTAGGAAACCACTGCAAAAGAACGATTCATATATACAGAGGTAAATTAATTAGTAAATAAGCAGCAGCTTATATGAAGCTGCTGTGTCCTCAGCAAACTTATAACAAAGCCACCAGAGGCAGCAGGTCAAAGACATAATTTTTTTCATTGTCATTCTTCAGGTATGTTGCAATTATTCAATGTAATGCACTAAATACAGGGTCAGGTTTATTTCTACAAAAGGCAATGTCAAAACTCCAACTGACTTCAATGGGAACAGAAATGGGCATTAAGTGGGCAGGCAGATTTTCCTCCATGTCCACTAAGACTCACAATTTAACATAATTACTTATGACATTCTTTGTAATCTTTCTCTAAAGCTGTTAGTACTTCATGAGATATGTCCTCCAAAATATTTGTCTAATCTTTGGCCATTGACTAATTAGAAATTACTGAATACACAGCAGAATTTTCAACTGACTGCTTTGTGGGGGGCTTTCAGGCTCCCTCCTTACTGACAGACCCCTGGGAGGTATGCTTTGGACAATCTCTCTTCTTCTTCCTCCTCTCAGCAGACAAAAGGCTGTTGGAATTCACATTCACCCCAACCAGACTGCTCACAGGCCTGTTCCTTCGGGATAGTCACCACTGAGCAATAAAGTTTTACAGAATATTATATGGAGCTGAACTCCATCTATGCCCATACAGTAGATGTTCCAGGTTTCACAAAGAGGAGGGTGTGCCATTAGGTATAATCTTAGTTTAAGCAGATCTACAGGTAGTTTTCTTTTTTTGTCATCACTTCTGCCTTTCCTAAACATTTGTAAACTATATTTTCAAGTTTTCAACTTTTATAAATATATGCTATTTGATGCATTTTACCTTAGACTGGTTTGAGTAACATGTGAGTTAAGAAAACTGAAGAACAGCAAGGCGGTCTTCAACCAAAAACCTGGCAAAACGTGGGTTCTTGCACACCTTGTGTCTTCTGCATTGCCACAGCATCCTTGCTGGTGTCCAGCAAGCCACAGAGCAGATCTCCATCTGAAACATAAATGCCAAGTGGAAAGCTGGCACCCCAAAGCAGGAGAGGGAAAAGTTTCTTCCAGAGATTCTGATGACTCTAAAAAATCTCCAGCCAGCAATAAGGTACCAGCATGTGCCTTCAAACCTGGAAGTCAGAGGGGAAGTATCCATCACATTTGTACGCTTACCCACATTAATCCTTCCTTACAGTATGTTTATCAGGTACCTACATTTTGCAGTGAGCTTGCAGACACCCAGATTTTCACTGTATTTTTCTGTTTTGGCTAAGGGCTTTTTGCCATTTCCAGTGAGCAACCATTATCTGTCATAACAGCTACCATAAGCGACAACAACTATTTTGCATCTTTTCTCCAAATTATTTATTACTGCCATGCAAATATTACATATATCAATACGGAAAGTATTCCCATGAAAATGACTTTTAAAAATTCTTTCCATCCCAAACCAATTTTTCTAAAAATTAGATTTTTCTGTAAGGTACTACTGCTCTAAGAAAGTTGCATTTATTTTGGAGTAGCATTGTTGTCATCAGTAGAAAACATAATGACAACATACTTATTTTCAAAAAAACCCCACCCTCTGAATGTCTGGACATCTGCAGAGTTATATTGGACCACCAATTCATAACCAACTGGCTGTGCAAACCCAGAGAAAACCATCAGTAGAAAGCAGTCTGTCACAACTGAAGTGGGAAAACTGCTACAGCAAGAATCTGCTGAGCAGTAACCCCTTGCATCAGATTTACATTTGAAATAAAACCTTCAGGAAATAAATGAATGTTGTTAAAGAAGCATTCACTTGAATTTATATGGAGCTTCTTTTAATAAAAAAAAATCAAAATTGAATTCTGTAGTTAAGAGAGTCTACAAAGAGCTAAGAAGAGCATAAACTCTAATTCAGCCTGTGATGAAACTATCAAGATTGCAATGGCTTCTACTCAAATCAGGGAGGTTATCCAAGATTCACCCAAAATTTATTTCAGACTTAAGTGCAGTCTGAGGTTTCAGGGATAGCCAGCTGAACCTTTGGGGTAAACCACTGCATTTTACAGACTTCAGTAAAAGTTTGCAGGCATGTCTAATTTCAAGGTCTAATATCAAAAAGAATGGAAAATGGATAAGCTTTAAAGCACTTTTTCCTCCAAACTTAGAGGGGTTTTAAAATTACATCAATGGAGAATTTTATGGTTAAAAACAAACAAACAAACAAACAAAAAACAATGATCACTGGAAGATGTTTAGGTAAAATTTAAGTGAACAAAACCAACCTAAGACCAACTTGGCATGGTCATCCTTCCCAGCCTCCAGCAATTGATTGTGTAGAGGTTTCCTGAGCTGAAGGATGTACCAAGTCCACTGTTAATAACTGCTGATGAGCTCTCTCCCACAAACTTCTTTAATTCATTTTGATTTTCGGTCTCCATAACATCACGAGACTATGAATTCCAGCCAAAAGATCTCTTTATGTGTGTCCTATTCCCTTTCACTTTTTCCGCAGGCATCTTCAGATGATCACTGAATCAGATGCAGTTAAAAATATGAGTATTTTGGCTAATACAGCATTTCAATGATTACTATAGCAATATAAGCAGTGTGGCATTATGTTCCCAAAGGTCAACCCTGTGTAATTAATATATACTATTTTATTATCTTTGAGTATTCTGTATAAAAATACACTCATGCTACAACAGGGATTTTAAAATAGGCAACATATTCCACAATTTTAATACATTCCACTATGTTTCTTGCCAATCCAAGTTTGTAGTATGCTCAAAATACAAGCATATTTTTGACTGTTCACACAGTAGTGCTTCTCTTACAGCACCTGCCTAATTCTTACCTGATTCCTTATTTAATCATGGGAACAGAAAATATCCATGACTACTCATACCATAAAACTCATTCTCCCTATTCTTTCCACAAAGGAGATGCAAGAGAGAGAAAATCGGGATCAAGGGGAACTCATGGTTAAACACGGCTAGAGCCACCAAATATTATTACATTATTCACCTAGTACATGAAATTTGTATGCTAATATCATCACCCTTATAGAAAAGGGGTAACATACCAAGTTTTATTAAGCATTTCAAAACATCTTGTAAATCACATTAGTACATCATCAAAAATCATTGGTTATAACACTGCATTTGTTCTCATTTGCTATAAAAGAACCATAAGAGGGAAGTAAAGCATGCCTCAGATATGCATATATTTCTACCTAAAGGAAGTGTGTTACTGGTGTGTTTGCCATGGGCTCAGAGATGATGATACACCACAAACCTCTACAGTCTGCAAACATACTTTCACCAAATTCAAGGCAAAACTTTAGTTTAAGCTCACCGAGATTTAGTGCAGCGGTGAAGCCTCTCCTCTCCCCAGCCTTGGCTCACCCCCTCCGTTCAGACTGGCACTGCCTGTTCTGCAATACTGGCTCAGGATCAGCTCCTGGATCAGGATCTGGTCCTTTCTAAACACCCAAAGCTTCTAACCCTGATGCAGTGCTTTGGAAGTGACTTGCTAACAACGGTTTATCAAAATCAATTTTCAAAAACCCATGGGAAAAATTTAAGGTAGTGGCAAGCGAACATATATCAACATCAGTAAAAAAATCAGAGCATGAATATACCAAAACACAAACAACCTTCCCCCAGAAAACAGGTCCTATTCTCAAAGTTTGCATTCCTGTGACAAATGCACAAACAAAGCATCACTTGATGTTGCTAACCATGGTGTTCAAAGAAAGTGTCTCCTGCTTCTCTTTTACAGCATTTCCTGCCCACCCTTTTTTTCCTGTGGAGATGGTCTAATATGTAAATGTCCTTCCACAGTCTCTTCAGACTAAAAAGGAAGTCTTGGGAATTGAAATTCTATTTATATTTATCATAACTTGATAAGAGTAGTCTGTTTATTTAAATACTCTACCATTATTTCTTCTTAACAACAGGCAGCTCTGAAGTGCAGTTATAAGTCTGTTTACACCACACAGATATCAAATTGACTTGCTAATGGTAACTTTTATTCGGTATCCATGGGTTACTGTGTCATGTGATTTGACATCAAGTACAGACAGTGCTGATTAGTAGCATCCAGTTCTGTCCATCTCTGTGCATCACTGAACCATCTGGTCATTTATTCACTAATAAGCCCCTAATGGCCCAAATATTCACCGGCCTGTCATTGTGACATGGCATAAAATGCCTACATCTTTCAACTTGCTTTGACATGTTGCTTGTTTCACATCAAAACCCGTCATTTACAGGAAAAGAGCTCAGAGGGGTAAAAACTTGACCTAATCTGCAGTGTTAACACAAAGACAGAGGCTTTGTTATCTGGTAGCCTGACTGAAAGCATGTAAATGGGCATGAATTCATTTTGTACATTTTTCCATGCTCATTTTACAACATTCTTTAAGTTTGGTATCATTCCTAATATGGGTTTTTATGTGGGTTTTGCTGTGAAATCTCTTTTCTTTATCTGTTAATATTCTTAGGAGTGCTTTAAAGGGAGCTGGATTCCCAGAGACATTTGTCAGTTTTCTATATGGAAGAATGTGTATCAAAGGCAATGTTATGGGTAGCTGCTGAAGTTTTCTAAACCCTTATATTAAAAATTAGTATAATTAATAATTTTACTTTGTGTTTCTCTCTTTTAGCTTTGCGTAGATATCAATAGACAGAATAATACTTCCTGCCCTAAAGGACAAGAGATGCATTAACTATTTCCAGTGTAGTATGTTAGATTTTGCAGAATCTTTCCAGAGGAGAAAAATGTCACAGAATATAATCACATAGCAAAGTCAAACACGTTATTACTTAAGAGTCATGAACGCTTAGTAACTGAAAAATCTCTATCTTCAGTCCCATCACACAAAATTGCTGGAGAAGAAAGAGGTCACAATCAATGCTCTTTTTTTTTTTTTTTTTTTTTTTTAATCTTACTCGATATAGCCACAGTTAAAATAGTTTAAAAAAAAGCAAACACCCATTAAACTAATTGCTGTTGAAATCTTGGTTAATACATCATTAAAATGTGATTAAAGCATGATGTAATTGATTGTAACTAGAACACTTAGGGTGGTTTTATGGCTCTGCAGTCATTGGTGTGATGGGACACATAATTCACCCAGTATGTTAGCTTCACTTGATGTGTGCCTCTATTGGCACACTAGCTTCTTGAAGCAAGCATACTCTGCTCAACAAAAACTTCCATTGTGTTGCCTTCTGGCTGTTATACCAGTTATAAGGTGATAAGTGAAAAAAAAAAAAAACAAAAAACAAACAAACAAACAAACAAAAAAAAAAAACAAAAAAACCCCAACATGATAGAGCATTTGCCTTTTTTAAAAATAATAGCAGTGTTTAAAATAGTGTTTGCTTTTTTTTTTTTTTTTTGTGAGTTCACAATATGTATATATTGCTGGTGGTAGTTCCTGTTAATGACATGAACATCATCCAGGATAAATCCTCTGCCTGTGCATGCTAGTAAATTTTATCAGAGAATTCAGGTCATCTAATGAATCAATTTGAATGTTGGCATCTTCATGCTGAGATTCAATCAAGTTTATATTTCATTTAAAATCAGTTAGTTTACAATACTAACAGTCAAAGCCATAAGCCGGTCTTAGGATACATACACAGAATTTACACAGAATTTAGTATATGCATTCAAATGTTTCTATGTTTTGATTATTCACTTTACCAATCCTTGCTACACAATGTTATTCTCAAGGGCATCGATAAACACATTCACTCCTGTCTTATAAGCTTGAGAATACCTTTTGCATTTACTCAGAGCCCTCAAACATAGAGGGCTGGAAAAAAATCGTGTTTTGTGAAAAATGTTGAGGTTTTGAGACTAATCTCTATTCAACATTAAAACAAAAAGCAGAGCAGAGCCAAGTCAAGCAAGATATGAACTGATATCTTTCTAACCCCCTAAATGGACATCTTATTCATAATGTTGTTAATTCCTCTTGCTCCAAAGAAAAATCCCATCTGACAGATGCAAAATCTTTTTGACAACATTTAATCAAAGTGGGAAATTGTGATTAAAAAAAAATCTGTTTTGATGACCTGTCATTTTTTGATGGAAAAAGCAGTTTTGTCAACAACACAAACCCTGATCAATTCAGGATATATTCCCATTTGTGCAAATAGGACTTAACAGTATCAAAATACTAAATGCAGGTTCTCAGCACCTTGTAAGATTTGTTCTTTGGTCTAACTTTTTTAACATCCTAAGCATTCTCAAATCAGTATTTACAGTAATGTTAAATACAGCTACTGAGTACTGTCTGGCAGATGGAGAGTGGTTCTTTTGCACTTTATTTATGTTTTTCAGATATTGAAAATTAAATAAATTCATGTTAGCTGAAAAATTTTTTCCTAGCTATTTCAGTTATATTGACACTTCTGGAAAACTTATAGAATTTTAAAATCTTTTTCAGATACTGATCCTTTGAAGTTTAGTTTTTCATTTTTTACTTGAAATTCAGTAATTACTAATTAAAAGTAATTAAAGTAATTACTTGAAGTAAGTCAGAAAGAATTTAAAAAAATTTTTTTTTATTAGATACATTATTGAAGTGAACCATGTTGATATTGAAAAAAAACCTAATGTTGAGTAAATGAACGTTCGCATCTCTCAGGAAAAATGTTCTGATTGTCTAACAGACAACCTCTCAGAAAAATCCCCATTCTGCTCAGCATCTAATAAGCCTGGGCTCACCACTAGCTCTCATGGAATAATGCTGGTGGAACGGGAAATGGAGAGAAACATTTACTTCTGAGATTTAGGGGAAAACTTCCTCGTAAGAGTTACACTGTTCTATCTGGAATAATGTTTCTTTTCAGGAGGCTACAGCACAGGACATCTTAAATGCATCTTGGACATTTTGTTCTATCAACTACTGCTTATTACAGGATTTGCAGAAATCTTTAAATATAATGATGTTGTCAGTCACAGGTATGCAGATACAAATGGAGCATTTTTAAAACTGAAAAGGCATGATTCATTTCAACAAGCGTAACTGTGTCACGTAGCGACAGTCATAGGTATTGGGTGGTAATATCTGTGATCATCAGCTGGCCATATTTTGAATACAGAACACTTATAAAAATTTCATCCTGTTTTTAACTGTATAAATTCAAGATCATATTTCTAACATGCTCAGTTAATAGCAGAAAGACAACTGTGCTCATATTGTTAATGCATATGTATTTCAATTACCAGGTCATGACTTCAGCTAGATCCCTTTGAATCAGAATTAGCAGAATGCGGCACCACCTATTTTTGTAAAAACAAAACAAAACAGAAGACACAAACCAATTGCTTGGCCACTGCTGAAACTCAAAAGCTATCCTTTTTCAGGAAGAGGCTTTTTCAATGGCTGATCTTTCACACGTACCAGACACAAGTGGTTGCATCCTCAAAGTAGCCATTTAAGAAGTCAGCTAATAAGTATTTAAAGGAAATCTTATTATTACCTTCTTATATACAAGATAATAAGGTTGTATTTATATAGCACTATTTAACCAAATATCATACACTATTCAGAATGGGAATAAATGTTGTGCATAAATTTTAAACAGGTGAAAAAAATTATCACATATGAACAGCTGACAAAAGGGATAAAAAATGTTGCACACCCAATCAGTAGAGTAGCATGGCTGACCTGACTACGTCATTGTTCTTGACAGGGTAGCTTTGGCCATATCCTCCAGACCCTCCTTTGCAGACTGTTTAATTCCCTGCTCTTCAGAATAAATATCAGTATCTTAACACTGGTAACATTACAAACTGTCTCCAGCAAGCAGAGCTGCTTTTTTTTTTTTTTTTTTTAACACATTTTTAATTCAATGTAGTAGCAAGAAAATGATTCCTAGCCACTAATGAAAAAAATCTGCCAACAATTTTATATACACTGAAAATAGCAGCATATTGCTACTGTTTGCTTAGATGGAAATTAATGAAGTAACAACACTTTTTAATACCTAAAGCCAAAAACGTAGAATCTATCCAACCAGCCTCTGAGTATTTTCCTTGATAATATCCACATTTTCATATATAGAAGTGTTTGTGGAAGTGGTACTTGTACAACCAGCTAAAATAACAAGCATTAATACTGCACGCTTTTAGATTAGATAAGATTATAACGGTATTTTTTAACGTTCCACTTAATTACTTCCCAATCCTGCAAAGACATTTATGCATTTACTTAACTTTTCATATATGAATATTTCCATTGATTTAACATGCATCCAAGTCTTTGAAATATCAGGGCCTGAGCACAAGGCTAATTATTTGCAAAGAGCATTTGTAACTCTTTTAATGACATCAACTGTCCCATATTTGAAACTAAATACACCTACTGCTGTGTGTAATTGTTGACTTTCTATTAAATATTTAACTTGGAAATAGAGTGGTAGAAATTGAATTTTAAACTTGCATATTTGTGTATTCAGACCCAAACTGGTACTGATCATACAGAAATAAACGCTGTTTATTAATGCAGCAGAAGTACTGCTGATACATTAACCACACTATAATCAAGAATGTCAAAAATAGCATATGGCTCTGGGTTGGCAGACACACTGGAAGTGCATGCTGTATGCATCCAGAGATGAGCCAAAGTTTGTAAATTTCAGATCCATTAGTACTTACAAACAACTAAAAGAAGCTTTCTAATTCAATAAATCTCAAGTAGGGTCAAATATATGTTTTAAGCTACTGAACAGGCTATAGTGATATCCATATGGTGGTTTGAGATGCAGACCTAGATTTTTAATGTCTGACTCCCTCATTTGAAATAGTTATCACAACAACTTGCTGCTACACCTTTGCAAGTACAACTACCTGTATGTATGACTGACTACATATTCACAACAGCAGGCAAAGCACCCATCACTCTGTTCTCAGTGTCACCCTTTTTAATATAGCAATGTCAAATATTTTGATAGGTGATAGAGAGGAGTGAAAGAGCTGATAGTCCACTTCCACACGTGTGTGTTTGCACACACATACAAAGCTATCAGCCTCCTTGCATTTCCAGACCAACTAATCACAAATGATCTAATCCTGTGTTTGCTCCCCGAAGTAATTAACTAACAAAGGTGATTATCCCAGGGTCACCATCAGGCTACCAAGAAATTACTGTTACCACAAAACAGAAAGACTGGAAGCAAGAAAAACACAATTGTCTGATCTAGTATATAGTTATGAGCCACTCTTTTGCAATAAGAAAATAGTGAGTTAAAGTCCAGCACATGCCAGCTGTGCTTCAGTGGAACAGAGGCTCTACAGCAAAGATGCATTAAATGCTGCTTCATCTGCTTACTCTAGTGAGCAGTCATTTATTATTTTCTACCAAAATCTATCGACCCCTGTAACTTCTTTTTTAGGTTTTCATGGGAAATAACAGAAACCCATGAGGGTCCTTGGGTGACAAAGGCTCTGTCACACTGCATTTTCTGCCAAGATATTAATTAACATAATTAAATGATCCATAACAGAAAAGGTGTAATTGTTACAGCATATGCTATGTCATCACTGATGTTAACAAAAACTTAAAGCCTCCATCAGTGGAAATGCATCTATCATACAAAAAGTAGGTAAACAAATTTGAGATAGACCTATCGTATAGGTCTATCGCTAAAATTTGTCACTAACAACAGACGTCTTTATGTACATTGTCTTGATCAACTGTATCTGATGCACATTCTAAACTTCTTAATGGACATCTGTACCAGTATCTGATGACAATTTCAGTTGTAAACTGGTATTTTGTTGAGCTTCTACTGAAAAAAAAACACAGATATTCTCCTCTCAACAGTTGTCGAACACCCTGGTCAGTGTTTTCAGAAAAATCCCTCTTGTTCTGGAAATCCACTTTCTAGCAATCTACCTGGAGACTCTTGAGAGTTCTTAGATCCTTAATATGTACAAATTAATCCAAAATCAGTGGCATCTAAGGGTGTACATTAATTCTGAATACAGAGTCTAAACAAACTCAAATGCTCAAAATCGCAGACACTTTTGGGAAAAAAAAAGACCCGTACTGTACAACAACCATAGGTCATATTAAAGCTGTAGTACAAGCATTGGTCTTGCTCTACAACCAAGTGTAAGAAAGAGCATTCGTCAGTGTGCATCTCCCAACAGGCCCAGTCCTGAAGATCTCACCCAGGCAAATCTACTTTTGGTTTGGATCTGAGAACTTAGATGTTTAACCTTCGACATCTGCTCTGCTGCTGCCTCCTTTACCCCTCTGCGCCAAGTAGATGATGCCCTTTGATCTGTGACACCAGTTTTGCCAACAGATTAAAAGTACATCCTGTCTTGGAACAAAAGACAGTACTAAAGACAGGCAAAACTGCTCTTTTTCTTCATCCCTTTGCACGTAGTTAGGATCTATTTCTGCTGAGAAAAATCCAGAGGAATATTTGACTCGTGTTTGCCTGCCTCTTCAAGAATCAATTGCATGCAAGAGCAGAAGTGGAAGGAGCATGGGAGTCATTCCATACAGGCTATTGCTGCTACCCCCAGACCTTGGGAAATAAAGCACTGCTGATTTTTTAAAAAATTATTTCTTGATTCTGTTCATAATACAGTTATGTACCTAAATTTTGGGTGCATTTAAACTGAAATGAAAGAAGTCTTTCCATGTTTTTCTTAAAATTGTACCCTAGTTATCCATTTGTTCCTCCCAAACACAAATTTATGGACAATGTCAGTAGCCCATTGTAGTGGCAAGACTCGTTATGTTCTTTCTTTGCATGTCAAGTTCTGACTTGGATTCTTCTCTCATGTAACACATCCAAAATTCAATTCTCAGAAACAAGCATGAGAGCACAGGTCACCAGACCTCTCCCTCCCTTGTCATGCTGCAATGTGCACTTACTTTAAGAGAAAGATGAGATTCGCTTTAGCTGGCTTAACTCCAGAACTAATTATCTGAGATTAGTGACCTGCACAAACGTCACTGGTTTCAAGGAAATTCACCAAGCAGGCTGTAAAACAAACGAAAAAAATGGGAGTTTTTTTCACATCAACAGCAGCAGCTAGTGTAAAATAGTCTTCCCTCCTCTAAAATCAGATGAAAACACAGAACAAAGCAGAAACTATAAAGGTGCCATTCTATGGTTTAGGATACTCTATTAACAAATCTTCCTTTATTTACCTTTTGTTTTTCTTTGTCAATTTATTTTCTCCCTCACAGGGTAATTCCTAATAAAGACTGCATCTTGTCATTACTCTATATCATGTCCCAGTTTTGAGTATTTTTGTTAATCCATTGTGTCATGCTTTTCCCAACCAACAAGGCATAGCCCATCAACCCTAACAAGTTTCTAATGTAACCAGAAAAAGGAGGAAATAAGAGAACAAAGGGGATAAGAATAATTCTTTCTTTTATCAGTCTTTGTTGGCTTGGACTCTAAACTGTCCTAGATAAAGACTACCTCTTCTCACTGGTATGAGCATCAGATAGTAAAATGGGAGCTTAACTGCAGAGATAAATACCACAACAAAGGAATAACAAAGCTATTATTAATATTGCTTCTGCTTTGATTAATTTTCTTGTAACAATTTTTAGAAGTGCTTCACAACTGCTGAGTTCATAACTGCTGTACACAATGCTTGAATATAATCCCGAATGGTATCAAGGGCAACTCAAGCAGCATGAAGCCACCTGTATCTGCACAGGCTGGGCTGGACCCTGCTCTTGAACACAACTCACTCTGCCTTTTTCATGGTCCACAGTTTGCAGAAGTACTTTTACAAATGCCTTTGTATAGGACCTTTGCACAGGAGACTGCAGTTTTGAACAGTTCACCATCATTGCTGATTTTTAACAGTATTTAAACAGCAGCAGCCAAACCTATTTGCATGTTCAGGAAGTTCATTGACTTTTTACAGGGGATCAGTGGTATCTAAAAACTGGAGCCAGGATCATTCCCAAGTTCATGTGATATGTAAGGAACTTCATCATACCTGAGCCTCCCAAATGCAATGGAAATACTTTCTCCTCCAAGTCAGGGTCTCACTCTCTGGAAGGTTTCCATAAATTAGAGGCTTCTCATAGTTTAAGAGTTAAATGAGAGAAAATGGTTTGTTAGTAGCTTCCAGATAATTTTTGATACATAAGAGACACTTAGTTTAGACTATTTAGCCTAATAGGTTAAGAGTGATAGGAATTAGAAGTTTGTCTTTGGAAGGATTATATCACTGGAAAGAGAATAATCAGTACTATTTACTTTGGGCATCTTTATATTCCAATTTCCACCTACTGTAAGAATAAACACTGCTGGGCAACATTCCAGAAAGTGTTGCTGAAACAAAGAAAGTATTATACAGATAGCTATAACTCTTAATAAAAAAAAAAAAAAAAAAAAAAAAAAAACAAACACCCAGATGCTGAGATAAATCATTTGTATTTATTCATATACTTGTCTGTAGAGGGAGCATAACTTTTATATTAATTCTAAGATTCAGACTTTTGACCGAGTTTATACTGTCAATATTCTGTTCTACAGTCAAAATTGTATCAATCTCTAAGATTGTATGTTAAAGCCAGAAGTATTATCTTCATATATTATTAAATCCAATGTATACATAAGTAGTGCTTACTGATGCAAACTGTAGTGCCTTCTTATTCTGAGAATAACAGGAAAAAAAAGCTGAAGTAAAATGAATGTAGAGTATGCCTTCTTTATAAATTAATCATTATAATGCAGTTGCAGAACTCCATTATCTGTAGCATGGTGGGGAGAGGTGCTTTTTTAAAATTTTTTTTACAATTAGCTAAGTTTGCACATTTTTTTTTTTTAATTGCTATCAGGAATCCATAAAGGAGTGACCATACATACATACTTTCATTTCACTATACTGTAATTTAATCTCAGTGAATAATAATTTTTTGTAGCACTGTGAATGGCAATGCTAAGCATTATTTGCTTTTTTCTCCAAACTTGTCAGACAAATAACTGTAAAAGTATTCAAGCATTTATATCTTATACAAACTTACTGGTTTATAATTTTGTGCGATGTTAAGCCATCCTAGAACTTCAGCTCAGAAGAGCCATCTCCAAAGCTGTTAGGCAAGAAGCATCCTGATATCAGATACTAGATGTAAGAGAATAAGCCACTTCAAGGTACTAATAACATCATTGCAATTCATAGATAGATACAGATATTCTATTTCTTCCTCAAACAGGTATTTTCCCCGATGTTGTTCAGAGCAGAATTTTAACACCTCCTTCAGTTTCATGAGGATGAGCAAGGTTCCCGCCATACAGTAATAATTTTACAATGTGGAGTGTCATAGGAAGAAAAGGCAGAGGCAATAAACTGAATAGACCAAGATACATCATCCCCAGTTCCACTTCAAGTCTGAACACTTACTGGATGGAATGATCTGAAGCCTATCATTTGTTTAATTGCTTTCTTCAAAAAACAGAAATACAGGTAGCAGAGTCACAAGGGCACTGAGGAAAAAATGTTAAGATCACCCATAGATCCCAGGAAAGCATTAATTTCTCTCCTCAATGCTGTAAGCCAGTGAATCTTTCCAGAGATGAAATGGTTGCCTAAGTAATGGTTATATACATCTATTTGTACACCTTTCCTGAACTCTATTAAAGCTCCTGTTTGCAGACCTTTAGCAAGAGATGAGAAAATTCTTATTTATCCTCTGAGTGAAAGAAAAGCCCTCTGTGTATTTAACTTACACTTTATTTGTTTTTAAAATATATTCAGGCATTCCTGTGCAATTTGTTACTAATGCTTAATGAGCCAAATCCTTTTAGATATTTGTCTACAACTGTGAAATTCTCTGCTGGCCTCTTCCTCAAACTAGAGGTTTTAGCCCCAACTTATTAATAGACGCCAGCAAAAAAAAAGAAAAAACCTAACTCCAGAGACCTTCCCACAGTGCCTTGTTCAGCTGCTGCCCTTTACACTTTGCTTGTAACCAACAGAGAGTCTTAATGTGCATATCCACAGGTGTGTGAGGCAGCCCAGGAACTAGTATCTATGCACTAATATCCCTGTGAAGGGCAAGCCAGGCAATCAAGCATCTTGATTTAGCCTCCATGCAAAAGGTCAGATTAGGCACTCCCTTGAGGTCCTCACTACATTTCTGATTCTGTGCTCATGCTGTGACACCTGCAAGAAATCCAATAGCTAGGTAAAGCTGGGTTGTGAGGAATTTGGCAAGAAAAAACCCAACATTTCTTACTAAAAAACAGAAACTCAAAACTATCAAATACAGTCCCCTATCTACCCTTTCATTATTTTTATTATTCTTTATACACGTCTGAACTAAACAACAAGTTCTTTATGCCCAGGCTGGCAGTTGAACCCGCTCAAAGCGGTTTAATTGCCTCGCCTCACTGCTCAGGCAGGGTCTGCCCACCCGGTACCACGGCTGCCCACGCTGGCACAGCCGGCAGCAGTAAGGGCTGTGTGGTGAGAGACTTCTGCCGCGAGGAGTTTCCTCCCCAGCACACAGCCCCGGGCTTGCACAGAGCCCCACACAATGTGCCTCTTGCTCTTGCATGGGGACCCATAGCAATGGGTGCTTTGCTCCCCACTGGATGTTCTGTTCAAGGTCATCATGGATTTCATCACAATCCAGGTATGAAAAGCTGCTTAGCAGGCAGACAGTGATTGCCTGTATCAGCTGGAGCTTCAAGAGCACTTTCCAGAGTAGTCCCATACAGGCAACACTGCACTAATTCAATGTGGGAGTGAAGAAAACCAGCAGAGGACCTGGTGAGGTTCACCCTCCTCCCCGAAAGGGCTCTTTTGCCTAGCGTGCAGTCAGCAATCTCTTCCAAGATCACTTAGGCCCTGCCAAGATTTAGATACACTGTGTGTGGCAGCAGTACTCAGCCCTAGCAGCCTGAAAGCTAGGGAGCTTGGAAGGGACAAGGGCTGTGTGTGTGGTCAGCACCATCAGTAACAAAACCCCTCTCATGCAGGGAAAGTCGGGTCCTCTTTCCTTGCAGAGGACATTACACAGCATATCTGGAGGAGACCAGCTCTCTTGGGCACTGCTGGTAACCTGCTCTTCAGAATTACAGTAGCAGCATTAGAGTTAACTAAACTCTAAATCTGGTAAGATGGAGAAATCTTAGACGAATACAGCACTGCTGGGAAATAAAAAATAAGAAGAAATTCAACTGTAACCAGTCCTGACTTCCTTTAGACAAGGCAACTAACGAAAAAAAGACTTGTAAGAGCCCTCTGTAGGCTATTCAGACACCTTATTTAAATTTTGTAAGAGGATCTGAAACCATAATGATGGTCACACATAAATATCGAATAGCTCAGTTATGTCAGAAATCACTTACCCCAAGGAGCTTTTTTCTGCAAAGGATGCCAACGCCTATGTATTTAAAAATAAGATTCTAATATATAAGAAAAGTTGTAATTCTCTTTAACAGTAAAATCAGAAAAAGCCCATGCCAGACATAATCCTAACATGGTCATGAATTCACATTCTGCCAGAAGCTCTTCCACTAAACATTTAGTAAAGCACATTTTTGGGTTTCAATTTCCCAAAACTTTGATACAGAACTTATCTTTAATAAATAAAATCTTCATTGTTGAGCAGATATATGTCAGATCCTGAAACTCTATAATCACTGTATTTTCAAATTTATTTTAAAATTCAGTGCAGTTGTCAGATAAGCGCTCATTTTAGTTATGCATAGGTAGGTTTGCAGTGGCATCAAGTATGCAATTAGCCTATTCCCAGGTGAACGTTCTCTGCAGATATGTCACTGGAGAGATAGATCCCTTTTACATCTTTGCCTACTTGAAGGTGGCGATAAACCAGTTGTCGTAGCCTACTCATGTCAAACTGATTTCTCAAGTTGTGTTGCAACAATACCTCCCTACATGATAGCATTCATGGTCCTGAAATACACGCTGCAGAAAACTACCATGAAAGGTCCCCACATATGGGCATACTCTGATGTGGTTCTTTTTTTTTGAGAGATGGGTGTAGCAACAGTAGCACATAAGCAAAGTCAATGATAAATTATGGTACTTTAGAGGACCTGCCTGTAAGTCAAGAAGAGAAGCATGCAGCTGAAGTGCCATAGCCACTCTGCTTGCTTGAGAAACATCTGGGTGTCATTCTCCACCAATGCAGGTCTAAACGACACCAACTCCAAGGCAGTCTTCAGCTCAGGTTGGTGGAGCTCCAGTTGAACACTGATAATTTAATTCAGTACAGCCTCTCCCTTAACGTAAAGCAAATGGAAAGCATCACATATTAAGTAGAGATATAAAAACAAGGAAATGTTTTCTTTTTTCACCCCTTGGCTATTTCTCCCAGAAAAAAATCATTCAGATAACTGTTACATCACTTTTACAGACTCCTCTAGGCATTTACTCCTGGAGCAATATGCAAAGAATTCAGAAACCTTTTTTGGGCCTACTTTTTTTTTAAATGGTTGGTGTAGAACAAATGTGCTATGACAGAAAAGTTCTTATGCAGAGCAGTGCATAGAGGTGGCCCTCTGTTTCCCCTATGCAATACACTGCCAAGGGCCACCAAAACCAACTGAAAGACCCTTGCCATCCTAATTTGCCATTAACATGCTGTTTTTCCATGCCCCAAGACCCTGATCCCCTCCTGAAGGCCAGGCCATGCTGCTGGGGCCCCGTGACACGAGCGGACAGTGGAGGCTGGAGGACCAGGGTCCGAGGTCCCACACCACCCTGGTGCCAAGGGTGCCCTCTCCCAGCGGGTGCTCCCGCACCAGCCGCCTGCACTCCTGGTGTTTGTCACCGTGGGACGGACCGCGGGGCGCTCCCAAGGCTTTACAACCAGTGAAAATCAGCGCCAGCTTCGTAATTCTGGCACAACATGTCTTCTCTTTGAAGTCTGGTTACTGGTTTTTACAGTTCTATTTTTAAAATGTATTAAAGATGTTTAAAAGTGGCAGGGACTTCCAATAAAAGCCATGTTGTCCAGAATCAGGATGCTGGTCCCAATTTAAACTGGCTGTTAAACAATAGTATATCCAAATAAAAGTGGTCTGATTTACAAAATACCTCAGACTGATTGAACATTTACTATCCAGCTTTTCTCTTTTCAGGTCTTCAGAGGTCATTCTCCCTATTTTTTTTTGTTTGTTTGTTTCTTTTAAATCTGCAAGGCTTTCCACAACTACTGTATGGAAAATGGATTCACTTACCATATTTAAAAATCAACTGTTAACAGTAAAGACTAAAGTATCATAAAGCAAAGATACTAATAGATTTACATTTCTCTTGACTCTGTACATGATTTAAAAAGCTTACAACATCATTGGAGCTCCATCTTCTGAAACACACCCAGGATATACTGCAATCAGCTTCTGTTTTTCATCATCAGGCATTTCTATTTTCCCAATATAAACTCATATTTAAAACTTTATATCCACGGCATATTGCATTTTCTATTTGAAGAAGTGAAAGAGCATAAACAGGACTATGTCTGAAGGAGACCATCACTCCACAGAGGCACCCAGAAGAGCCAGGGCAGCCTAATTCCCTGGGTCCGCATGGAGTTCGAAGACCTTCGTCTGTGACTGACCTCCTGTTTCTGCTGTGATCCTGAGTGAATCATTTCACATCTCCATCTGTCTCATCTGTTTAAGTTGAGCTCCTCAGGGCAAGGGTTTTCTTTTGCTTTGTATATTTATGCAGAGTAACTCTGTAACTTAGGAACTTACGGTGATAATACTACTTAGTACAAATCAGACACAATACAAGAGTGAAAAAATCTAGCAAAATTTAGTGTACAAGGGGACTGAGTTTGATGATCCAGGAGGATCCAGCCTCTGTATAAAACTTTTGTGAAGACGGTCTGTGCTCATATCTTGTAGTTTTGTCCTAGCAACACACAACTAAAACAGGCTTCCTGCCCTATAAAAACCCATCGTGTCACATAATTCTACCATAAAATAAAGTTTCACATTAATATCCAGAAACATACAGTATTTTCTAATACCTTTGGCAAGTACATGTAATAAAAACTTAGTGAAGTCTGAAATGTAAGTAAACTGCTTGAACCTTCTCTCCTGTCAACACCTTTCCTATAAATGGGAAAATACCTCTATTTCCCATTACACAGACTAGAAAACTGGGGCAAAGAGCATATAAAGCAACCTACCCAAGGTGATGCTTATTTGCACTTGTACATCTTGCGCAGTGGACCACACCACTTGTCAGACAAATTGTGCTGTAATAGCAAAGGAGTTAGGCCTTCAAGATTCATGATTAGTAAGTATTCCTAAAATTCTGATTAAACATTTTGTTTCCTAGTAGTTTTAAATTGGATGTGTCATTTTGTAAATGACAGATGGCTACTATACAGTAAGTGAACAGGTATTTCATTTAGAACAGCATATACACAAATACTTTAGCACTAAGTTGGAGGTAAATCTTTCTACTGAACTCTTGACAAAAATGATATATTCATGTCTCACTTCTAGAAATACAAAATCTGCAAGTGAGTTTTGTTGTCCTTAGTAAAATCTAGTGTACTGAAAAAATAGCATTACATTTTTGTTCTAATGAAACATTAAATAGATCAAAGAAATATTTTCCAAGAAGTACACATGATTTTCTCACAATACATGGAATTGAAAAAAGGGAATTTCAAGGAAATAAAGGCAAATCCTAGCTTACACAAAAAAAAAAAAAACCACACTCCAAAACAAACCACCAAACTGCTTGTGCAAAACACAGCATGCATATATATATATATATATAAATATATATATATAAGTAGAGTTGAACAAGCATGTGGAAATATACTGTATATTTTATAGGATGAGTAACTACATTTAATGTATTCATATAATTTTCACTTATTTCCTCTTAACTAGCAGGGCTGTCTGAAAACAGCAGATTTCAACATTCACACAGAATACGTTCACTCAGAGACTCAATTCTACTCATTGGTCTTACCAGCTCAAACAATTGGAACCTATGTCATACTGAAATGTTCAAGAAATCCAGAACATATGGAAGGATGAAAACAGTTATTTGTACAGCACAGAGCACTACTTTGGAAATTTCATGACAGCATAAAGGATTTCAGCAGAGAAGTCACAATGTTGTCAGTGCACAATGAAGTCCAAAGCCCATCCAGGGTCCACATATCTCATTAAGGCAGCCTATGGAACACATCTGTGTGTGGTCCACAGCACATTGGGGTGGGCATGACTGATCAAGATCACATTTGCTCTGCCCTGGCTTCTCAGCCGAAAGCTGTACCCACTCCTACCATCAGTTACTGGCACCAGTTCTTCCACATGCCTGAAGCAAAGCCTGAAATTATGCCTCTGCCTTCAAACAAAAATGCTTCCACCAGAGGTAGGGGCTTCACTGCTGCACCCTATGATATCATAATTGTTTCAAAATTTAGCTGAGATCCTGATACAGTGTGCTACAAAGTCACCAAGTGTCATGCAGTAGGTCAAGGTTAGTAGGAAAAGAAGAAAAACGATAAAAGATAAAAAGGGAAAGAGTTAAAGGTTAGACAGCTATTCCTCTGAACAAACTTTCAGGCATGCCTTCCCAATCTAACACCATATACCAAACACAAACCAACCAAAACTCTTATTCACTAAAAACAAGGCAGTAAGACATTGTTAACGTTAAGTCCACCAAAGAATAGCAGCTGTTAAGCAAGGATGCTCTAGTTTCTATTAGTCACTCCAGGCTCCAGTATTGCTGCATTTTTTCTCGTCACCTGGTAGGAAATCTCACAGCACATCATGGCATGGTGTATCATCAGATGAACTTTGGAGAAACTCAAGCTGGATAAGCAAATTCATGTCTGCTGTTGGCAGAAGTACCTTTATTGATCTTCAGTGCCAAAATTTTGGTGCTTTTGGTGGTCTGTCCTTATCTGATGTGATTTTTTGGGGGGTGATCTCTGATTTTTCAAGTCCCAACTAACGGTTCTATGCACAAATACAAATTTGTGACAGCTAAACACATGCTATGCTGGTTCTTTGGTGTTCTGAATAATGGAAGCAGTTACGTTACTATTAAAATACTTCATTTTAACACATGGTACTGCTTTGAGGCAGTAATTTGAAAACCTGTAGCAATGGATGGAAATTACTCCAGCCTTGATTGTCTGCCCACTGACAATCAAACCATGTGCAGGTTTTAGAAGCTTTTTCCTGTAAACTCTTCATTCTTCAGGCAGTGACCATGATTTGGCCATTCTTATTTCTTGGTAGTTAGAATCTGAGTTGCTTTTAAACCTGATCTGGTTAATCTTAACTTATAAACTTTTGTTCCCCAGAAAACGCAGTCACATAAGCAGAAGAAACATAAAACTGAGTCTTATCTCTAGACTATATTCAGTTAATAGATTGGAGATACCTAGAGTAATCTAATGGAAAGAAGGGACAACTTCCTGAAAGCATCTGGAGAAAAAATAAACCACCTGTAGGATCACTTTAATAACTGGAAAACAATTATACAGATTCTTAATACTCTTTTCTAAGAATCAGTAGATGGTACATGATGTCTTAACTTTTGAATGGTCTTGCTCCTGCTTGGAAAGCCAGCCTAAAACATAGACTGTGGGGGCTAGATGAGGGATCTGAAGAATTGTACTGGGAAGAGCAAGGATTGGGAGGTGACTGGCTACAGAATTCAGTTTCTGTGTCAAAAAAACCCCATCTCATTTAATAATTTGATTAAATGCTATATTCTAATATGAAAACAAAGAAAACAAAGCAGAAGAAAAAATTAAGAGTTTTGCTGAAAAAGAAATAGGTTTCCTTTTAATGCTACTCAATAGCAGATACAGATCCTGTTATAATGAAGGATCTCATGTTTGTAATACCTTCTGGAGCCTCCCAGTACCAGTGAGCTGCTTAGCAAATATGCTATGCTACATCTTTTCATATTTACTTGTCAGCCCCATTTTGTCCAACATATCTATATATGACTTAATATTGCAGCATCCAACCCAGATTTCTTCATTACTTCTGAATTTAAACTTAACATTTGGACTAAGATACAGCTATTTCCACTATTACTGTATATTTTCAATACTAAGAACATTAGTTCGCACATCTTGTTTTAACCTACAAGCCACAGATTGAGTGTAATACCATTTCATCATTTGTATCTTCTGTGGGGGTTTGCAGTAATTGCTCCTACTGCTAATTTTTACCTTAGACACTAGAGCAAAAATAAGAGATGCATGAGTAGATTATTACACACTGGAAAAAATATCTTTAAGATTCTGACAAAGAGTGGTCTTTGAGCTCTTGCATGTTTGCTTTTGAGAATCTGCTGCTGTAAACTGGCTTCTGGAGTTCAATATCCACATGCAATCTTCCTGGCCTGTATGGGCAATCATAGCACTTCATTGTCCAGTGCTATCATTACAATATTGTTATCATCTGAGCTTGAGTCTGACACTTTCTCTAAGACCTTTCAAATAACCCCTTTACTAGGCTTCAGTACCAAACTATTCAGGGCAAATCTCTGCTTTGTGCTTGTCAGCCTTAATAGACTGGATGTCACTTTTGCCTGTAAAAAGTGCCCGCTCTTCAACTGTCAGTCAGTCCTTGCAGTGTCAGCCGAGAGCGTGGCTGGAGCCGCTGGATTAGAGGGTAGTTACCATAGCTGTCAGATTACTGACAACCTGACACCCACATCCCCAACTTCCTTTGACTGTATTTGGTTTCCATCTCGCTCCTTGGACCTTTCTTAAGGTGGATCCATCTGCTGAAGTTAAATAAATAAATGTTGTAGCCACCTGGGAAAGTTTTGTTCTTGTCTCCGATTCCTCTTTCAGCCTGGTTTGCCTTTTACAGACATACACCATCAAATTCATTTTGCAGAACTAGTTTTCACTAATTTCTAAGGGGAGAAAATAAATTTTGTCTGGTCTCTAGGTTAAGGGCATTATTTTTTTGAATCACGCCCCTGTGTTTGAAGGTGTCTTAATTGTTGATAACTACCTTTAACCAAAGGCGCTGGGGGGGTTTATACATATTTCTCCACATATTTTAAATGTACTCACCATCCCGCTTCTTCAGTTCTATTCTCAAAAGGTTACAGACTATGCAATTCTGTCAATAGTTTACAATTACTGGAAGTAGCACTCATTATACCAACACTTTATAGAACGTGCCTTGTATCTTACATTCCACAGATGACACGTATATTTCTCATATTTTTAGAACATAAACTAGGACTAAGCAGAAAAAAAATAACTTCAATATATTATTTAGGACCAGAAACAAACTCACACTCTTTGTCCATGTCTTCACTTTGAGGGACATACTTGAAACCGAACTGCTTGCGTTCATTCCCTTGCTGTTACATCTTCCAAAGGACATTCTAACCATGGCTGATTGGGGTAAATCATCTATATTCCGCCTGTAGTTGACCTCAGCCAGCCAGAATGAGCCAAAGACTGGTTTTGCCCTTTCTGCTTGGATTACAAAGAGAAATACATATTTTAAATAATGTCTTTGTAAGCATTCAGAGAAGTAAAGTGAAGAACACTTTACTGAGTCAACACTGTGAGGGAAGATAGCACACATGGAAAGTTGGCAAAAATTTGTACTCATACCTCCCTTGCCTATATTTAAAAATCTAAATTTCTCTCTAGAAAAAAATTAAAATCCAACTCTTCAAGAGTATTTTTTTTAATTCAGTTATTTTTTTCAAGATAATTGCAATCTGTCATATAAACCTGGCCACAATATTCTTATCTCATTATATGAAATTCTCTTGGAAACAGTTCGATGTATGGGAGAAAATGTAGTGGTTCCTCATTCACACTAAATATTATGGGGTAACCTATAACTCAGCATAAAAGGAGAGTGTCTGGACAATCATGAACACTGTTCTTTCCATTTAGTAGTAAGTGTGGCTGTTGCATTAAAATCCAACACATGGCAGGTAATTTGCAATACATTGGGTGTTCAAGGAAATGCATAAGGGTGTAACACACCCCTCACAGAAACCCAAGGGACTGGCTTGTGAAGTTGAGAGATGTATTTCATTCTTTCCTGCCCCACTGTTAGCTCCAAATCACTTTGCTCAAGGCCATACGCACAGCAGTCACGGACTTGCCTGCTAGGTCTGCCTAACTGAATTTTCAGTAGTCACCCATGTGCATGTTCAACTGCACGGTCTCTCCGGTGCTTCCTGCTGTCTCACTCATTCTTTGGGTTCTCGCAGTTTCAGTACGCTTAGGTATATCACCCCATAAAATTCATAAGATATATCATATCTTCATTAGCTGCTGAATAAGCGCATACCAAACAGCTTTTTCAGGAAAGATCAGAGAACTGGAACACAACAAAAATTCTTTGGTCCAGATGAAACCTGCCTCTTCGTATCAATTTTTAAATTTGCAGTTCTTTTATAAGGCTGCAAATACAAATAGCTTCTGTTTTTGTAAAAGGCAAATTTAAACCATAAGATGGCTTATATCTAATGAGCTTTACAGAGATACTATTACCTCCTTCATAAACAAGACTGCCTCAAACTTAGAACTAAATGTGAATTTTTCTTTAGATAGAAACTACATTATGATGCATGAACTTTGCTACCTTTTCACATTTCTTTTCAGTATTTTCCTTCTTATTACGTTTCATGCTTGTGTAGCTATTGCCTTGCAAAGCAGACAGATGTGATTATGGATACTCCACACCTCACTTAACCCTTTCTATTCAGAAAGGTGGGCAGCAATGGTTTCCTACCAGGAACCAGAAGCTGAGTCATGCAAAGCCCGGTGCCTCCGGGAGTGCGCCTGTGCAACATCCTTAGTGCAAGACAGCCTGAAGCAGCTGCTGCACTACTGGAACAGGTAGTGCAAATGTACCCTGTGACAACCATCACCTGGTTAGTATTGCTCTGTACACAGGAACTGCAGTAGCTGCTAGGATATGGATGATTATTGATGTGGAGCTTCATGGCAGTCTATTTGCGAGGAGGGGAACTAACAGAAGCCCATAGTGTCAGAAGTTCAATATCTTAATAAGTTATTTTCATTAACAGACTGATTTCTGGGATGTTATCACTATGTTATAACAAAAAGAGCCAAGCAGACAAACACGGGGTTTTGTCATGTTTGTCCAGTTTGTATGAACTGCCACCTCAAAGCACATCATTAAGATACTTTAATTTCCAAAGCTTGCCATTGTTCCAGGTGCCTTTATACTTCTTTCTGAGTTCCATACACTTTCCTCAGTTCTACAATGGGGATCTTGCCATATTGTAAACTGAGCTAATACCTAGGAACAAATTCAAGATTCGGCCCTTTGGTTTTATGGTAAAAGATACAGCACTACTGGCTCTTCCCAACCATACTTCTGAAATGCGGCATGCCCTCACGCAATCAGTTAGGGGGAAAGATAGCAGGTACCTCCAAATTATTGACAGGGTCTCAAAAACACACATGGGGACTTTTTTTTTTTTTCTGCCAACATCTACAATGATGAGCCAACTTTGTTTTAACATATTTAAAATATTTCTTTTAAATCTCAAGCCTCTTTCAAAACTGTAATATATATTTAAGTGAAAAAAGGGTTATAAAAATGCATTATTAATCCAATTCAGCTGAACAACTGTCAGAAATGTCATACCTAAATCCATTTGCAGAAATTAATGCATAATATTACCCAGTAGATAGTAAGGCACAATTCACAGTAGTGGGTAAATCCCTGTTTGAACAGATGGGCTGAAATGTTGGGACATCAAGTTGGCTAATTTGGGTACCTCCCAAGTAACCTCCATAACCATGGGTGTGCTGTTATTTTTCTCTCACTGCCAGGTACAGCTACAGAGCAAAATCCAGCATTGCTCTTCCATCCGCCATGCACAGCACCTGGACATCATTCACAGAATTAACTAACTCAAAGGAACGGCTCTGCAAATGCCAACTACATCTTCCCCTTCCAGACGCAAGGCAGAGGAGATAGCACATCCCTTATGTATGACAAGTCTTCAAACCCAGCTTGAGACACATCACTCCTCTGCTCAGGAACTTTCAGGGAATTTTTGGCCACTCTCCAGCATGAGGGGCTGCATGTACTCGTGACGCTGTTGACAAAAAGTGCCACAGTGTCACATACTGACTGAAGCCATAATTCAGCTGGACACTGATGGCCTAAGCCTCTCCCCACTGAGCCCTTCACTGGCAGGGCTGCCTCTGTAGGTAACCACATAATGCAAAGCAGGGAAGGAAATTAACCTCTGTCATCTCTGTAAAGGTGGCGGTGCCAGGCTCGGTGACAAGCGGAAAGGGGAAGGCTCCTATCCTGTTTCCAAAAGTCCTCTTAACCACTACCACTTCCTGACCAGTATTTTGCTGTAGGGGCTTGGGAAGCTTTGAGGAGAGATCCCCAGCACCTCAGTGCTTGGCTGTGCTGCTGCTGGGTATGTGGTTGCAAAATCACACATTGGCTTCCCAGTGAGCCCAATGAGAAGCCTAATGTGAAATAATTCTCTTCAGTCCCTGGAGGAGCAAGCACTTTGGAAAAATTAGGTGTGTGTTTGGTGACAGCAAGGTCTGGGCTTATATTCTAAAGCTAAAAAAAAAAAAAAAAAATGGAAGCACCTACTGCATTCAGGAGTTAATAATTTTAAGCTGTGGTATCCTAGTTTATAACTATCTGTTGCAATGCCCAGTATATATTTCTTTTGCAGAACACTACCAGCAAGTATAACATTTAACATATTGCTTTCTAAATTTCTTTTTCTCTTTTTTAATAAAGGTTTGTGAGTTACAGAAGTGCAAAAAGTGCTTTAAACCTCTTAATTTGTTTTGTTTACTTCTGTAGGTTAAAAAACAGCCAATTGTTTTTAATTGGTTTCAAAAAAAAAATTGCTTCAGGCAGAAACCTAGAAAACCAATCTTCTGTCTGGAGTAAATTTTTACAGCTGCCTTTTAAACCTCTGAAAATAGGGTTTATAATGGAAGTGCTGACACAACCTTATCTACAATATATCAGTGTGAACTGTACTGCTATAATAAGCGGTTATTATGTATGTGTAAAAATAATGAGAGCCAGTGTCTGAGGAGAGTTAATGTAAAATGCTAAGCAATTGTGGTTGGTTACACAGTATAGGTTAATATTCTTTCATATAGCTACACTTTTTCCCCTTTTGTCCTCCAGAACTCCTAATGAAAATTTTGATACCTGACGGTAATGATAAGCAGCCATTCACACGTCCTTTGTGTCAAGGCTAGAGCATTAATGCTTTCCTTCATATAACATTTTGCATAGCCTAAAGCATCTATTAAAATCCTTTGTAAAATTCATGAAACAAAAGTGGTGGGTTGAGTCTAGTGGGAGAGCAAGTAAGGTGCTTATTAGCAAAAAGTCAAAAACACAGGGCCAATTACAGATCTGAACAAGAAGGGCTACAGAACAGCATGGGGAGTAATTCTTTCTTCAGCCCAATGGGCTCAAGTGAGAGGCAACCTAGATAAAAATATAGCAGATATTCTAAGCAGTAATTAAACTAAAATGTTTTGAGTTAGAAACAGCTCTATAACAACTGAAGGATATGCTCAAGTAAAACAATTGTCTGGTCTCACATAGATGCTAAATTGGAAGGATTTAAGACTGCTCCCTAAAGGAACGACTAAGGGGTAGTCAAGAGGAGCTGTGAGCTCAGGAGATATGTAAAAAATCTGTTTGGTATTTCAAATGCTATAAATTAGATAAAAAATGAGCTTTTCTACTGAACAAGCAACATAAAACTGAATAAACCACAATAAGATTGCCCTTTTTCTGTTATAAACTTGACATTAAGCCTGTCATGTTCAATGACAGCCTAACAGACCTCATTCTTTACCCTTTGGAATTTGAAAGATTGGCAGATGTCATGATTTCCTTAACATAAAAGACCTTGCAGATAATGTTCACCACACATACTTTTAGTTTCATAACTTCACTTCCCTACTTCCAGAATCATCGGGTAAAATTTCCAAATAGAACTTGAGATTTTTCTCTGGTCAATAATTGTTTCTGACCCTAAGGAAAATCTTTTATTGACAAAGGAAAAACGTGACACGGGCAGCAATTTTTATGATTTGCTTTACTAGTCCAAACATGCCCTTACATTCATAATAATGAGCTGCTTTGCACAAAACAGCTCATTATTATGAACAGAGGGGTATAATATTGTTAAGTAAGCTGAGTCAAAGCAGAACTAGTTGAGGCTAGCTCTCAACTGGAAGCAGTTTACTCTTTAAAACATCCCTCCTCCCCTTTAAAATCTTTTGAAAAAACACACACGCTTATTTTTAAAAAATTGGAATGTGGTAAGAATCACAACTGGCATTTTCTAACACTTGGTTGGTAAACTTTATGTGTTGTTATTCATTTACTTTTCAATGTAAGAATTGTTCCAAGATGTTCTATAAGTCAAGGTCATTATGCAACTTCTTAGGGGGTCATGCTTTATTCCTGTGAATCTGAGAGAGAATTTAACACCTATTTAAACAAGGAAATCCCGGCCCTGCACTTTTGCAGCCAAGCAGTATCAAAATGCAATGGAGCTGCTGCACCATATGGTAGGAGGGAGGCAGGTAGGGGAGATGTTGCAGAGGCTTCTGCAACCTGCCACATTCAGCCAAACGCTGCATTCACCTTCACAAGGATGTGTCTGGGGCAGGCCAGGGAAAGGTCATTGACTCACCCGCTTCATGGTCAGGGACCACCATGCCATGTAGAAGAGCTGGCATGCAACCATTTTCAGGCAAGCAGTGTTGTGAGGAAGTCCAGTGAGTGCCCTGGCATTCAGGGTGGGTCAGGATTTCATCCCTCCTGCCATCAGGCCACACCTTCACACTTAGGTTCTGTCCAACCTCACCCAAAATCAGTTGCTTCTGTCTGTGTTATCACTGTAGCTCTCCATGGTTCAAATGCATTTGTTAGTGCCGAGGAAGTTCCCCTTCCAGAGTAAAGAGTGCAAAAACATGCCGAAGATTTGCAGCCTCTTCCCCTGTGACAGGTTTACCCCTTGGGAAGTTGCATCAGCCTCACCAGCTGCTATCATCCAAGCAGACAACTGTCTCAAAACAGACACAGCCACCCAACTTCTCTACAAAGGTACTTACCTATATAAATAGATCCTATACTGTGCCCCCAGTGTGCACAAGTCTGTCTGCAAAATATTGGCAGCTCAGCTAGATCTTATACATTCAGACATAAATATTTCATTGCCAAAAGTTCCAGGATTGATAAGTTTCAGGGTGAGCTTTGAGAAAGATCATCACCTCCAATATCAGGAATTGTTATAAAATTTTTTTCATGTTTTTAATTCAAATTTGCATTAATTTACTGGCTAAACACAGAAATTAGATTTAAATGGAATTTGTAATTTGCTCTCTGAAGAGAAGTAACAACTTTTCAGACAAACTTTAAAACTTTTTTTAGTATTATGTAAGACAATATTCAGCAGACAATTTATCTTTTTTTTTTTTTTTTTTTTCTACCTAGCCTTATGGATACTATGATCATATATGTCTCAGGCAGAACAATTATCCTCAGCATTAGCGATATGTTTTTAAGCAGATACTGGTTACACCAGTGAAGTTTAAGTTACTTCTGATTCAAAAGGTTACAAAATGTGGTAGTGTAGCGTAATCAATTAAACTGTAATATGTCTTCCTTATTCAATATCCATAGTACAATAAAATAACCTATTACTATTCCTAATTCTAATACATTTTACTAGAGAGATTTGGGGGCCTTCAATTTTCATAAAGTGAAGATTTTTTAAAAAAAATTGTATCCCAAATGGTCATATTATATCAGTTTAGCGACTACCTCTTCAAACACAGAACAGTCTAATTAAAAAAAAAGATTGTTCAAGAAGCATATAGCATGGATGACATAATTGCATTAGAAGAAGGAAATCAATCAAGTCGACCAACCTTTCACTCCAGTTAGCCATTTACATACATTAAAGTCACCATGTTGATAGGAGTAGCATAAATATGACTTAAATGTACTAGACATTATATCAAAAAAAAAAAAAACAGAACCCAACACAAAAACAAATCTCTGAAATTATTCCAAATATCGCATCAAGAGAGTCTTGTGGTTTGTGTTTGCAAAATGAGATTTCTTAAAATGAGATTTAAAAAAAAATAAATAACACTGAACAGATAAAAAATTTCAAAGCTCTATCTCCCTGTAGTTTCACTAACATGTTAACCTACTTACAGCAATTAGTGCTTCATTAGTAAGGCTAACTAACTGTTGCTATGCCCTGTAATGATTTGCCAGGTTTTCTATATACAAGTGCATAATCAATGTTTTCCAATTACTGCTATAGTGCAACCACTATTTCAAATAAACTAGATAATAATACAAACCCATTACTGAATCTGAAGTAGCAGAGGCATTTAATTGCAAGGCAGTTCTTTTCAGCTTTTAAAATTTTTCACACTAATGAAGTGTCATACAAAAAAGTTGTATTGATTTTTCCACCACATGGCTTCAACCACAAATATGTAATTATCCCTTTTATATCTAGCAAGGGGATTAAAATAATCTATAGTATATAGCCTTTACTTATCCCTGATGGGTCTAGTAGTACTTTTACCCTTTTCAAAATATGCAGCCTTTTGATGAATGAACTTTCGGGAAAATGTTGCTTTATCTGCTTCATAGCTCTACTTTTTTGAAGCCAGATAGCATGCAAGGATTGGAATTTTAAGTCCTCAGTTCTTCCACTGGCAGAGGGGAAGGAAGGCTGATCCTAGATTGCTGAAACGAGGACAAGTCTCTGCTGCAGAGTCAGGGCCACAACACCCAATTCTGGTCCTCTTCCCCACCTCAGTGGTTCCCATCAATCCGCGTAAGTGACCAGGGAAAGGATTTGACTCATATTATGACTTTTAGTTAGTGTTTTAAAGTTCTTCACATAAGATAACAGTTCGTATGTATTGCTACTGCCAGAGTGCTACATACCCGCTGTGTTTCTTTGGCAGATACAAGCTGACCCACCAGCTTCGTTGGAGCCCTGCGAGCAGAGCATCCCCTCTGCTGGGAGCGCTTGGTGGCCAAGCCTTCAACAGGAATGGTGGGACCATACCTAATGCCTAGAGTATCCGGGATTTCTTATTTTCTCAGCACCCGCTGGGTACCATGTTTTCAAGTATTATTTTAGAAAAAAGGCACCAAATGCAAACTATACCAAAGGAACTACTGTTCTACCAGATGAGGCTAAGACACATGATAAAAATCAGCTTGTTTTCATGGATATTGTACAGAGGTTTTTTTTCCCCTTAAGTGCTTGGAAAAAAAATCCAGCTTGATTTTAATATTGATTCTATTAAAGCAAGTCAACAAAATGCTTTAACATAGATGGAAGCTAAAAAAAACATGCGGAAAAGTAAAAAAGGAAATTCAAACTGGAACATAGCTCTAATATGGAAAAGGGCCACATTCGTCACATTAGTAGGGCCAAAGCTGTATCTCCCAGTAGTTTCACTAACATGTTAATCTACTGACAGCTGTTTGTTCTTCCAGATATGTTGGAATTCACTGATATTTGCTGGTTTTCTGTATCTTGTGGAATACGTATTTTAAGGGGAAATTTGTGCAACTCAGATACTATTTTGAGATTATACACACATTAGAACTGCCTAGACATTTTAAAAAACTTACAAATATATGTTAAAACTCTTGGATAAAATATCAAACTGTAGTACAGCCACTGATTGAGAAATATTTTTGCAGGGGTAGATATCTTTTTTCCTTAAATTTTTTATTGCAACGAAGTATTTGAGGACCAAGTATTGAGTATCACCTAACTAATAAGATAAAGAAACATATCTGTGGTTGTTATTAAAATCTAATTTAATTAATGATAAATATTTTTAATAGACCACTTTAAAAAGCTCTAAGAGAAGTTGAAACTTGCAAAACCATTTAATATCTAAAATAGAAAAATAAAACACAAGCAGTGAAAACTTGAAATATTATAATGCTCATTTCATTCTCAAATAGATGCATATTATTCCTGTCAGTACCTATAGGGGTTACAATAATTCTTTAGTAGTACAATGGACTGGAAAATTGCATGAAAAAATTATATTTTTAACCATAATAATAAAAATTTAAATGAAACCCAAAACTGTCTCACCCAATTAATGCAGAATAAAGCCATTCTATGATTTTTTTAATACTGCAGACCTCTCAGTGTTGTACTTTGTACTTTTTCAAATAGGTCAGTTGCATGTTTCCCTTTTTATTTTTATAGATTTCAAAATACTCTGAAACACTTCTACAGTCATTACAAAAAGTTTACAGTAATACAACTCAACATTATGTCTTAGTTCATTTCTTTGTTCCTCAGCATGAACTAATAAAGGAATAAAAATAATTATATAAGTCTTCTTTCATTAAAATACCTTATATGTCACTTACAAAGGACAAAGACTAAAATTATGAGCAAAAATTAAAAATTGTTTCCTCAGAAGAGTTTAAGAAAAAATATACATGCGCCTTGTGGAAGTGTGTTACCAGGATAATAAAAGGCCATTACCTTGACCGTTGACATGAAGCCATCAGAGTCATATTTATTGATGAAACTTTCAGCTCCCAATCTGCTGCACTGAATGAGCATCATACAGCTGTCAGCAAAGGCAGAGCACAGAAACAGTGATAGCTTGTGACATTTTCCTTTCATAAATTATGAAAACAAAATACCTTAGAGTTTTTACATCACAAGAACAAAAATTTTAGAATAGTTCCCTTAAAGAAAAAGTCCATAAGATATGTCTTAACAGTATATTTCTATTACCAGAACAATTTGCCTGTGAAACTGAGGATATCCATGCAGAATTAATTGACAATCCTTAAGTAATGTACTCTATGCAAAAAGAAATGCTGCCACACCACAGATAAACATAAGGCGAGAAAGACCTATATTGAGTATCTTCAAAGTAATTGTACTGTGAGAATGCTTTGGGGTTCTTTACAGGGAAATAACTTAAAAACCTTTCTAAAATTAATATTATTAATAAAATGTTATTATAATTAGCATAATTTCAGAGGAAGCAAGTGGCAAATTAGATGAGAATTTAAGTATTATAATATCAAAGTGAATATTTTTCAATATTAAAAATGCCATTTGCACATATTAGAAACAAACAAATGGGAAAATATATCATGATACATTGTGTATCTTTCACCATTTCATGCTGCTTGGACAAGCTGTAAAAATGAATCTGCTTGAAGTTTCTCGGGTAGCAATACTTTTGCTCACAAACCAAGTCCAAATCTTTGTATGCCAACACCATACAGCATTCCTTTCAAGTTGGACACTGCTGACATTAGATAAACTGGGGAATCTTACAACACTCCCGCCAACACCCCAGTTCAGGATGCTCAGCATATGCCTCCCACTGCTTTGTCTGCCCAGGAAGATTCCATCTAGCAGGTTGAGGAAGCATTAAAACCTGGTCCACACACAGTAAATGTCCTTTCCATGTTTTTCCTCCACATGCTTTTCACCCACTGGCTGCCACCAGGGAGGAGGAGACTCAGTGCTCAGGGCAGGATGCAATTTCTCTCATATATGACCCAGTTTGAGATACTGGATATTTTAGGCATTTGCACGTATTTCTGTTTAGTTGAGACTTTCCACCCTTAAAAATCCTAAGGGAGAGCTGTGTGCAGCTACTGCTTCCTAGCAAAGCTTGGGCAGCAGTTTTGGGGGAAAGACCTGGATATCATAATAGTGTTTATTTTCCAGTTTCGTATACCTGATGCAAATTTTAAAACTGTCCACTAGACTATGACAGGCATGTTAAAAACATACTTGTGGAAGATTGAGCATTTTAACTTTTTGTTCTGACTCCTCTCAACTGGTGGGAGTGGAGGTGAGCATCACCTCCAGCATCAGCCCTGGAAAACACTGACCCTCACAGGGGAACGCGCTATGGACAACTTCCTTAACCCTCCTGAAGAGCATACCAGGGGGTTAGTGACTACCAGGGAACAAGTGACACAATGATTGACTGTCAGGAGAGAAAGTGGGCAGGGTCAGTCAGTGCATGAAGCAGGGCACTGAAGCGACTTTGGGGCACAATAATGCCAACGGTGTCATGCCATCCTCAGGCACGAGACCCAGGTTTTCCCATAGCACAGGCCAGGCTGCCTCCTTATGCTGCCCCTGGGGAGAGGGTAGTGGCTCTTCCCATTTTAAAAGTTACTTTGAAAAAGATAGTAGTCAAAGTAAGAAAAAATAACTTGCATCAAATTGTCTCAAACTGAAGCAAAAAAAAATTCTTAGACTTTTTTTAATAATGTATGCTTCTTCCTAGTTCTGTTTTCCAGGGAACAAACCAAGCCATCTCCTCTTTCCCCATTTCCCCTCCCCCAGTTCAGCAACAGGACAAAAACCCCATGTTATTTGCATAGCTCTTCTCCTGGTGGCAGACATTCAGCAGTAACCTGGTTAATAAAAGATGATATAAAGTTGCTTTCAAACATCACACTGGTCTCTTCTACAAGATTAATAGCTGCATCAAGAAGCAGTGGTAGCTGCGGACAAGAGAGGACACTTTTTACAGCTACAGGCACGTGACAGCTCTAGGAAGTTTCTTGGGTGAGTAGGAAAACTGCAGCTGAGCAAGGCGATGAATGCCCACAGCCTCTGTGGCACCAGGAACCTGTGGGGGCAACAGCTGGATGGAGGGTGGAAAACAAACCTCGGTGCACAAGATAAAGGCAGGCAGGCAGGCACGCAGTACCGGCAGGTTTGGTTCAATGAAGAACGGAGCATTTGTGTCACTTGAGGATTTGGCTTCAAGCCTTAAGGCCATTGGCAGAAAGTTCAAGACCATACCACTGCTCAAAGGGAAGAGTACCAAAGTCATTAAAAGGATGATTAGCCCTCCAGCAGGTCAAAAACAACGAATCTATCCATATTTGTAAAGCATTACGGCCAGAATGTGAAAAAGCTTTATAAACTGATACACTATAGACTCCCAGATAAAACCTCTTCCCTCAGTCTGCTTATAATCCTCTTTGGATTTGTTCCTTTTCGCTTAATAGAGACTTAAAAATTAGATCTCTTCTTTGTAGTATTTTATCATAATCTCTGAAGAAGCTGTGAAGTTTTAAGGCAAAATACTAGAAAAGGCAAGTTCAGATCTTCAAAAACAAGAACAACTGTGAAGAAAGCTGTAAAAGTACTGTAAATTGAATATTTACAATCACCTACCCATGCTCTGAATAAAGTCATGTTTAAAAGTGGGATAATTTTGATAAGGACTTATAAAAATCACTACTTCACAGTTGTGCATTGAACACAACTCACCCTACTAAGGAATGTTGTATTGAATGAATGAGGAATAGTTGTTTATACCTGTGTTCCTTAGAAGTATTAAAAGCATGCTATCATAGTCTAAGCAACTGCACAAACTATAAAGTTTTCAAATAAATTTCAAGAGAAAAACTCAGAAAATATTGTATGCATGTCTGTATAATATATTTTAAGGCTTACCTACATATATGACAGCACAGAGCAAATGAAGCAGCCAGCTTGGAGCCCAGCAACTAGTTGCTCTGCAGATGTTCCTTACTTCGTAGACTTCTGAGCCCAGAGTAAGAACTTCATCATCTACAAGTCCTGTATTAGATATTTAAAAAATAAATAAATTTAAGACTAATATAACTGGGAGGTCAAATGCTGAAATTCTTTCGTTTAGCATCTTCATTCATAAAATTCTTAATTAAGTTGAATTCTGAGAAGCAACAAACATCTGGCAGCCGTAGTGGTGTCCAGGGTTCATGCTCAGCTCCCTTCTGGATGCAGCTCCCTGGGAGCTCTGCCAGAACAGCCACTCTGAGAGGTGTTAACACCTAGAAATTACAGTGGCATTTCTAACTAACCCTCCAATCTATACCTGTTGCATTCACATGGGTATGCATGGCTTGGGTAAATAATAATTTATGCCAGACTTTTTTCCTCTTGTGACTTTAGTTTTGATATCACATCATGATTCAAAGCCTGGTGCACCATAAATTTTCTCCAAATGTGTAGTAATTCCTTGGCGCAGTCTAAAGTTATGATTCATTTATACTGGAGTGACAGCATAATACCTAGGTGTCAAAATCCATTAAAACTGTTCAATGTCTTCTGTTTATTTTTAGAACCAATTGAGACTTAACTGATGGTGAAAAATATACAGTCAAGTGTGTTTACTTCACCTTTACAAAGAATCCGTTATAGTCCCAATTAATTTGTTATTCCTGTCACAACAGGTACTGGATACTTCAAAACTGTCATTACCGCTTCTCTCTCTTTCTTTTGCTTTTTTTATATGAAGACCTCTGTTTATTTTTAACCCATTAGTAGGTAATGGTTTATTTTTTTTTTTTGTAAAATAAGGTATTTCACATAATTTTCCATTTTAATTAAAATAAATGTGATGAATAAATACATTTCCTAACCAACTGAAATTTATTGTCTCCAAATTTCTCTCTTCCTATCACAATCAGGTGTTTTAGTGTTGAATTTAATGACCATTCACAAGATGATACAGCTTGTGCATTGGTGTGATTGGCCAGATGGAAATTAAAAATATGCTACGCAACAATTACAAGCACCGAAACAGTTCTTAGTACAAATTCAGAGCAGCTTTTGCCATGTTAATTGTTAACAGTACATTTTTACTCATAGGAAATTCAGAACAGGGTTTTGGGGAAAAAAAAAGAAAAGAAAAAAAGGATGGGTGCTAAATCTCAGAGCCAGACATCAATTAAAAATAATCACCAAAATATAAGAACAGTTCTCTGCAAATATCTGTAAATACAACTATAAAGAGTTTGTAGTGGTTGTGTTAGAGAAAGGGCAGAAAAAGTACTGATGTCCAAATTGTTTTTACCCATACTGAAACCAAAGAATTAATACAATGGGGGAAAAGTCATAGAATAAAACAAGCACGTTAGGAGTTGAAAGAAAAACTAAGCATACATGCATACACTGTTCCTGATACTAATCTGCAGTGGGTGCTGCCTACAGCAACCCCCATCACTCCTGGGGAGGTGGGCCTGCAGCCCTTCCCACCCCTCTCCCTCCCTCCCCTGACAGGGCAGCGTTTAGGCATGTTGCTGGCACTTTGCACGTCCCTCCCTGCCAAGGGAGCCAAAGCCAGCAGCCCCCGTTGCTGCCCTGTGCTCCAGCAAGGAGCACTACCCAGCGCTCACAGGAAGGGGACAGGAAAAGCATGGCATGGCTCAAGACCCGTGGCTAAGGGTTCCAGCCCAAAACCAAGCCAAAACCAGGGGATCGCACCCTCAGCAGTTAAGAACCAAATGGGGTAGAGCTCTGGAGCGCATCTTGTAGTTCATAGTTTTACAGAACACGGAATCATCTACTTTCTAGTTCTCACTTCTGGACAAACAAAATACAGGAGCATAATCGAGTGTAGTACTTGATATTACTTCAACACATCATTGGTGACCACGCTGCTGCCCCAGCAGCATGGATCGTCATTCATTTCTGAGGCAGCTTATTTGAAGCAAAATGAAACAGCACTTTTTTTTTTTAATCTATCATAAGGATTTTATTACAATTTGGATGATTATACTCTGTAGTCATAACTATGTAAAATTAAGCATAAATAGCTTAAGTGACTCACACGAATTAGAAATTAAATTGGCCTATTAGAGTAAGTCTATCCTGCCGTCATTGTATTATGCTATCTACAGTATATTTTCCGGAGTTTTGACTTGTTCAGTTTTTAAAGTCTCAAGAAATGGGGTTTTCATTATTTCTCTTCTACAATTGTTCCCTAACCTAATAGACCTTACACTTAGGTAAATTTTTGTAATACTTAGTTTCACTCTAATTGTGTCTCCTTGATTCACCCTAAGGACCGTATCTGCTTTCTGCATATTTAATAGTTACACTCTTACACTTCTTCTACAAGTTGCCGACACACACTCTGCCCTCTCCCACATGGGTTGGCACTTCACCTCTTTAAATGCGATTTAGAGCTCTTCAGTAGAAACATCATTTCTAAAACCTGCAGCCATTGCTGCTGGACACTGAAGCCACAGCACGGTGGGAAGAACCGGAGCACAAAGCTGTGTGTCAGCTTTTTGGGAACTAGGAACATAATGCAAATATTATTTTAATAATCTGAGCACTGAATCTATTTTTAGAAAGAGTGTTGGAGCTTGCATAGCAACTCATCCAGTTATTGGACTGAAATAAGAAATGTGCAAATGGTTGGGCAAAACCTTTCCCTCCTACAGAACAATTTTCAAACATGTGCAATACCAGAAGTGAAAAAGCATCAGGATTCAAAGCATCAGGCAGCTGAATTTTTGGCTGTAAAGCATCAGCTTGCAGGACTGGAATTTGTAAGGTAGAACACCTATTTTTCTAAATAGTGATGTTTGTCTATAGACTAAGAGGGAGCTTTGAAAACTAAGGGTGTTGGGGGTGCTCTACCAGCTTTCATGTCCTTCCCACTACAGACTTTACAACAGCTGCTTACAGAGGGCTAGTTAATGTATCTTAAAATGCAATACATAGGTGTTTCTCTATGGATTTCAAGGGTTGTTTTACATCTGTAAGAAGTGATGAATATCTGGGCCCGTAAACACCATCGTCTGCCGCCTTTGAATCTGCTGCAGAACAGAGCAATAGAGCCTGCTACAGAGGTCTGGCCAGCCTGCAGCTTCAGTGGTGAGCTAGTGCCAGCCTTTGTGGGGGTGAGCTGTTCTTTGTTTGGATATTGCAATCCATGTCTGTAAGAAACAGAGGAAATGTGGAAAACCTATGGAACGAAGGCATTGGGTAACACTCTAGATGAATCCAGAAGTGATTATTTGGTTACTTCAGCTTTTTCTTTTCAAGGTACAAACCTTGTAGAGAAAGCTCTCTCCAGCATTAAGGTGAGCTTTTCTGCAGTTCTTTTCACTCACAGAGATTTCTCTCTCTTATCAAGAGGAGAAACTTAATTTTTGCAAGATGTACTTAAGTACCCACTCTCAGCCTATATCACCAATTTCAAGCAAAACATAGTATTTGGCAGTGGAGTATACAGGTCAAATAAAATAAATTCCTGTAGAAATAATGTGTGTCAGTTTTCATTTATTGGCCTTTAAGATTGTTTCCTATTTTGTCAATCTGCAAAGTCTTTTTTTTTTTTTTTTAAACATGCAAGGAAAAGAGGAACCGATGCAAGTAGAATGGCAGGAAAATGTATGTATTTCCAGCAACTGCTACAATTTTTTAACAAATAGAAAGGTTTCTTTAACTTTTAATAAGATCTTGCTTTTCTCATTATTTTTTTTTACCAAAGTCTTGCTCCAAACTAACACATTGCCTTCTCCAGCTTTCACTACATAAGCTCACAAACAAGCTACAAGGTTTTTTGTGTGAGCAGTTATGGTCCATCATTATTAAATGTCTCTTGTTGGACGGAAGAGGTGCTTCATCACAAACAGCCATTCATCAGCGCTTGCCAAGCCGGCTCACATCTGACCTCTGCAGCAATAATGCTGCATCAAGTAGGCCAACTACCCAGTTTAGCAGCAGAGCAGGGAGCAGGAGCCAGCTTCAAGATTAAGTGCCCTGTTTCAGGTTTCCATTCCCAGGAGCTAGGAGGGCTGATGTTGTATTGATTGCAAAAGTTTACCAGTAAGTATCACAAACAACAATAGCCAGGTCAACGATCGGTGATGCCTGAATACGAATCCCCCTGGGATGCCGGTGCACTCCGGGCCCAGGCACCGCTATCATGATGGCTGAGTGCAGGTTGAATAAGGTTTACGGGGAAGGGAAGAGTGAGAGCCTGTAGCATGAAATGACATTTAAGCAAGTTACACGTGGGAGCAGAATGAGAGACAATGATGCAATTATATATTCCCTAGTTTCCAACTGCAGCAAAACCCTGTCATCTCTCATTGTTTATGGGTTCAGCCAGCCCCACGTTCATTGCACTAAATAGCTTTAGGTACCCAGGACCAGCAGAAGAATACACAAATACAGGTATTAATGAGTATAAAATATAGAGAGAATAAAGCAAAAAAATTTCCAAGCATCTGTCTCTTCCGCCAGCCACACAGGTTTGGCATCAAGAAGAATCTATTTATAAAAGATCTGTGGGTTTGTTTCAAAAACATAAAACCCCACAGACTGTTCAAAACCCTGGCTAAACTTGCGAAATAAAATATTTCTTCTGATGCTGTGAAATTCGGTAGTCAGAATTAAATGGAAAGCCCGTATTTAAACCATACTATTGCTTATTATATCAAAATTAAAATCCAGACTCATTGGCCATCCTCCAATGTGGAGTCATATCCCATAACTATACTGAAAATCCATTTTTAAAGTTTTACTGTGTATTACATTTAATGTCTACCTAATAGCGCATAGTTAAAACTGAAAGTTATACTGAGATGTTATTTGATACCTGTATTAATGAAACATTTTAGAAGAGTTTTTAATTAAAACACTTCTAAAAATTCTCAAAAAGCTTACAGTGAGTTTGTTTTCCAGGTACTCCAATTTAACATGAAATAACCTTCATAAAATATACCATGTGGAACTTAATGTCCTATTTAGAGCTGAGAACTTCACCTCTTCAAACTGATCGAACCTTTCCTTACAATTCCCTTCCCAGACAGTTTATAGTTTAAACGGTAACAAAACATAGATATCTATTCACTAATTATCAAACTGTAGAGGAAGACACGCCAGGTAAAAGCTACTGTTGTCACAAAACACTCTTTTACCATGGTATCTCCCTCTCCCCCATTTGAATTACCATGTATTACACACAGCAACCTTCTCCCCTGTAGGACAAGACAGCAAAATGGGCCTTTCATGAAAACGAAGGTTCTTGCAACAGTTGAATTTTGCAGATAGAAAACCTATGAAAAGACTTCTTGTGTCTGTTCACTTCTTATTATGCCCACAAAATTCTGATGCACAAATAAGTTGATCTAATGTGGGTTATAAATGATTAGCAATTAGTACTACACAGATCTTACATACTTACCTGATGAATGCACGTTTATTCACCTGAACACAATTCTGCATGTGTTACTATCTCTTCCTATGGCAACCTCTGAGGTGAATTCAAACTGGTACAGTCAAGAAGCATTCTCTGAAATACAAATAATTATCTAACTCCTTGTTTCATTGCTATGATGACTTTATAGGAATCTACAGAAATTCCAAAGTTTATCCAGGACTCGAACAGTTCTAAACCTGGGTTTTAATTATCCTGCTTAGAGTTTAATTTGCACTTAAGGTGTTTTGCCTAAACAGAGTTTAAACATTAAAAATAAATGGGAGTAGGGCCTGAAAAAAAATGTTGCATTTAATATATTTTAGCTACAGTTTCCAATTAATCTTTTAATTAATGGAGATTCTAAGGCTGTGTGTTATAGGGGTTAAGCTATACGGTATTTTGCTCTTCATTTTCAGGCAAAAGAAAAAGTAATTGTCCATTGTGTATCTACAGGAAGGAATTAATAAAACCCAAATAAAGTGCCAAGTTTGTTATATAAACAGAAGAAGTATGTCCAAAAAGATTTTAGTACCATGGAAACAAATGTCACTTATCAGATTACAGCATATTACCCTTGATGATGCTTTCATTGTCCAGAAAAATAATACTGGTGTCATTCTAAGTCTATGCAATTACTGAAAGAGTCAACGTATTTAATACAATTATTTTTAATTTGTTCTGTAACTGTAAGCCTCAAACATGAGTTTGAAGTTTTCTATTGGAGACCATATATTTTCACTATAGTAGTTCAATACTGTATAAAAATAATTGAATGAGAAAAAAAAATTGTATGGAATTTTTGTTTTCTTCTATGAGTATTCTGGAGTTTTTCTAAAAGATAAGAGTTAAGTGGGTAAAATAAAGAAGAAAATGCATAATAATGTCTTGCTGAAATAAGAAAAATTTTTAAAGGTTTTTATTTCTTTAAAAGATAAAGGTATGTACTGTAATAAGGTACAGGGTAAGAACATCCCTGATAGCTTGATATATTCTGAGATAACATAAGGATTTGGTTACAAGCTTGCCAATTAATTCTATTATTTGACATTTGGGACTAGTTGAAGTCTTGCTGATGTGATTAAACACTATTTTTACCTGCTCTATAGAAGCATTTATACTGGAGTATTTATAATGCTTTCCATTCAAAAGTGATTGTTACATAAACGTTATAACAAGAGAAAAAGCAAAAATATGAAAATAACTGTTGGGCTTTAGACAACAAAAAATGCAAGTGTCACAATACAGAGTCCATCTCATCTATATCCTTGCAATTAATACGAAGCAGTTAGGAAATAAGTCTCACTCCATAATTAGCAGGACACTGTTTCAACTCGATTGGTGTAAGTGCTTAGTAAGCACATTATAACCCATAGGTTTCCGTTAGGATAGTACACAGCACCTGTAGTTCATGAATAACAGAAATCCTGTGGCTGTGGGGTATAACACAGCAGCCTAGGAAAAGCTCACAGAGACATTTTTTAAAGTGTCGTTGGGTATGGATTTTTCTTCACAACTAACCCCTCAAACCCATGCTGTGTCAGCTGTGCATAGGCTGTGACTATACAACCCTGTTCTTGAATCACCTTTCCCCATATCCAGGACAGTCAAGGTTTTAGGATGTGCTTGCCTTTTGCTAGACAACACCAACACATTGCTGCTGACAGCCATACAACCAACAACCATAAAGCTCCTTCCTTTAAGCTGAGTGTCCATTGTTACCTGACAAAAGTAATTAAAACAAATGAAAGAGAAGAAAGAATTTGTGTTCAGCTGCAACAGCTAACTAGCATTGACATGGTTTGCATATGACAGCACCGAAGAAGCACTCGGTGACACTGGACTACAGGCAGAGTGTAAAAACTGTTTGAGGGAATTAAAAAAAAAAAGGTAAAAAGGATTTTTGCATTTTAAATATTCATGTATAAAATAAAGTTCCTTTGTCATAGCCAGTTTATCACATTAAGCCTGCATTAATATTTTCTAATCACAGTGACCTCATCCTGCCAGAATGTACCGGCCCCTAATCCTTGCTGTAATGTTTTCTCATTAGCTGCTCAGCATTGGCCACACCGGTTGCAGCAGCTAAGCACTGCCTCAGGCACCACTGGAATTAATTACCAGAAGAAACACTGCTGTTTTGAATTGTCATCTTGAATTTATCACTTGCCACTTAATGTAACTCATCTGACCTAATACCTCCTCCGTGTCACCGGGGGCTTCGGCTCCGGCCTGAGGTGGGTGATGGCAGGGCGCTGCGGGTCCCCCCCGTGCCCGGGCAGCCCAGCAGGCAGCTGCTCCCGGCCTGGCTCCAATCCTGCCCCGCGGGCACACCGAGCTAACGATGCCCCCAGCAAATTGCAGATTACCCAGACGTCACATCACGCTGCATCTGAACCCGAGGAGGATGCGGAGCTGGAGCCGGTCCACCTAATGGTCACTGCTTGGAGACGATGATCTCTCATTTCTCTGGATGGGGCGACACTAACCATTTGTTTCACTCATGTTACATTTTCAAAATTAATGAAACTGGCTACTCACATACGAATGAATAAATGGCTCCAGGGGACCTTGCAGAGTTAGGCCTGTGGCATTTCCTTATAAATCGCGAAGAAATTGCTCATTAAATTATTCTCAAAACAGAATGCAAGTCAGTAATGTAATACAGGTATGAACTACCTCACGTATCTCCCCCCACATACATCTTCCACTTGTCTTACGATGAAGGATATTTCTAGGGTTTGTATCTTTAAAGTCCATAATAAATGCATTCTTTTGCTTAAGGCAAAAACATTTATCTGGTATAAAATAGAAAGTTTTTCTATGCACACACTCTCATCCTCGAGTCTAAATTTTATTTGTGAAGAACTTGTAATTGCAATTGACTCATTTGACATTTTTCCGACACAAAAGGAATAGCCAGAATACCCACATTTCTGCTGAAAGCTTCGTATTTGCAAACTCTATGGAAGTGCTTAACTCCATAAGAGATGTAATTTTACTATTGCTGAAAACAGGGATGACTCAGTGTAATAAGCCAAAAATACCTACAGATAAGAAGATTAATATTAAAAACTGGCCTTTTAGTAGCCTTTTAACAATAACAATTCTGAACACGTTTCTTAGATGAAAAGCTTTCCTCTTGCTACCACACTCTATACTCAGACAGTAAACTTGGAGAGATGTATAATGCGATATAAACATTAATAGTTTCACAATTGTGTTTTAGAAAGACTATTTATAGAGAAAATACAAAATGCCTCCCAAAAGTATACTTAGACGTAAGCCACCATAATCTTCTTGCTCATGCAGCAGGAAATCTAATACACCAGCTCAATAAACCTGTAGGAAACAAAGGTTTTATGTAGCATTAAGAGTCACAATATTAAAATACCACATATTACATTCAACTACTCTTACAACACTCATTTTAAGAGCCAAGAAAATTAAGTGCCAGTTTGAGAGTAATAATATCATAACATGCAGAAAGAGACTAAAGAAGTACAAAAATATGTGCAGCCCTCATGATAGCTTTGTCGCTTGGGTCAGATTCAAACACTTGATGGTATTGACGTTTTGGGTTATCACCAAAAAACACTGCCCCAACACAGCGGTATTCCCCAGAATGTGCTGCAAAATGTAAATTCTCATCATCTGACTCAACTATGTTATTTCAAAATGTATATTTTACCCTTTTTATTATTAAAAACAATAAAGTAATCATTATCATTGACATGTCAGTCAAAATTCAGGTTTAAGTATATGTGCATGAGAAAATATAGAAATGTGTTTGTGAAAATACATTAAAATAGAGTATAGAGATCATTGACCTTGGGGTGGAATAATTTAGACAACTGATAAAAATACTCATGATTTTGTCACTAAGTTTTTTGGGAAAAAACAAATATTAAAAAAAAAAAATGTTTACTGCCTGTATTATTTATATTCTCTTACCTGGTAAGTATTCCCCAAATTCTTACCAGAAGTCATGCTTTGTAGGATTCAATTCCTGGAGTCGTGGCTCTAGTATTTAATATAAGAAAAAGAACTGGGACTCTCAAAGATTCCCATTCCCAGGATCCAAAGTATTTGCTCCACTTCTAGCTATCAGTAAAAGATGTAATCTGTTAACATTTTTTTTTTTCTTTTTTAATACCTCAAAAACCCTGGCATGGCTCTTGCATTTATTTGCAAGTTCATGACTGGATACTTAGGAAGGTGACTGGATACTTACTGGTGAAAGAAGTTGGATGAAGAAGGAAGGAAATAATGTTTTTAAAGCCAGTCACATGTTGTAAATGCTTGCTGACTGGACAGCTTTGGAATGTTTTGGTGAAATGCATTAATAGATGAAGGACAAGTGCGGTGGTCAAGATGCATAATAAATACATTTATCATATAATTCACACTTGTACATACTGCTTATGTGTCTATCTAGTTATAATAACTTCTTCCATCCATGCAAGTAAGTGGAAAGCAACATAATTTTTAATAGCTCATAGGAAGACTGCAACCCTCTTTTTTTTTTTTTTTTGTAAATAGCATATCCAATTGTAAATATAAATGAAATTTAGATAAACACAACATTGAATAATAGGCTGTACTGAGAAGGTGCAAGTATTCTGTGCTTGTATATGTAACACACATCTGAAAAAATTACGTTAGGTGTGCATTTGTGGAACCTAAGTGTTTATTTCATCCTACTATTTAATTACAAAAATCCATATTTTAAACTGGAGGAAACACCAGCTGGCATTTAAAAATTCTCTGCAAGAGGAAAATATACCTAAAAGTAAATTGTGTGTATTTGTTATTGGGAGACTGAGTTTATGCAAGCAATTGTCATGCAAGCAGAGTTGTAAGTAATAATGTGGCCTTTAATGACGGAATGATGGACCTGCCAAACACTAGCTCCTGCCATAGACTGCTTGTATTTCCCTGCACAAAGATGCCCATCTGGGAGTTATTAACATATCCTCGTCAATTCAGAACCTACTTTAACATAATCCATATTTGTTGGAGAAAGTCCAACATCAGCCGGAGAACAGTGGCCACGTGATCTGATGACACATTTCAAGCAGCACACATAAAGCATGCTTGGGCAGCTAAGCAATTCAGAAATGCAAATAGCAAAAGCATTCTTCCTAGATAAAAAGGACAAATCCCTTTTGGCATAACATCTTATACACTTCTAATACTGAATGGAAACAACAGAGGTAGGAAAGGGACAGGTAGGTGCTTTTTCATTTCATTCCAAGCATGCTGACACACTCAGTCTTGCACTGAAGCTGCTATGTTTCTGAGACCCAAGAAATGCTCTGCTGCGTGGGGGCAGTGGGAGAGAATACAAATTCTCTTACATCAGCAGTATCTCGCACTTGCTTGTATGATACTTACAGAAGTGAGCACTGCGTATTTAAAGGGACCTGAACTCAGCATCAAGGAAGCCTTTCATTAGAAAATTACTTGGTCCTACAGGACACTCTAATCTTGGAGGCTCAATTTTTCACAGAATTAGGTTTTTATTGTTCTTTATAATTTTAAATAAATCACTACTTGTTCAGTTTTCTGGTTTGGACTTTTATTTTAAAGTCTACACTGGTACCTCACCACATTATCAGTAAAAATCCCTGAAACTTCAACACAGATGAGATACTGTGAGAGTGCCAGCGCCATTAGAGGGATTGGCACAGCACTCAGATGTATGGTATTCCAGGATGTTGACAGCTAAAAACTAAGCCCATTTTTAGCCCTCAACTCAATGGAATGCGATATTTACTGACTTCAGTTTCTGACTGGATAAAACCACAGAAACCTCTTTTCCTCCTTTTTCATCCAGGCTTACTCAATTTTGTGATTTCTGGTGTTCAAACTAATATTGCTTACGACCTTTAAAGACCGTCAGGGAGATGTTGCTTTTCCCATCACCCAGCTGCTATGGATGGATTCCAACATACATCTGTGAGCTACAAAAGGATAATGTAAACAATAGCTTCCCATTAAACCTCAGTTTAACATTAGGACTGCTGTCCAAAGATCATAGTTAAAGATAAGTGAAGTGTTACTATATTCCTTTGTGTAGCTCAGTCATGACCCTAATTAATGTGTCTAGTTTAGACATGTATTTCTTTAAGTAATGGGTGGTTTTGTTTGGACAATTAGGCAGAGTTGACAAGGAAATTTTCCATCAAACTGGGTCATAAAAAGTACATTATTCAGCATTATTATGAGTAAACCACTATTTATTACCTGAACTTTACAATAGACTGTTATCATTACCTGTCATTAAGGTATGTTAACATGAGATCAAAGAGACAAAGCCAACTTAAACAAACAGAGGTGCAGAGAAGGCTTTTAGACCTGCTTATTTAAACTGAAACAAGTGTAGCTGAGTCCATTGATTAGCTAGAATTTCCTTTCAGCTGAAGATGCAAATCAACTAATCACTGCAATCTCAGAGCATCACTTATTCCTTGACACATACCACAGCTGTGCTCTTTCTGAGAGAAAAGTGTCTAGATGCACCCAGAGAAATCTGGAAAAATACCACAGAACTTTCTGGCTGCAAGTTTAGATTCACTCTAACCTGAAGTATTATTTGCTCATTTGTTAAAAATAATCAACAGAAAGAATCTAAAACAGAAGGACGTTCCTTTTTTTGTTTTAAGGAATTAATTTCTTTAAAAAAAAAAAACAAAACACAACCCAAATTGCCAATTCAGCAAATTATTCTAGGCTCATAAACCAAGTTGCTTAGTTAACTATTTTCATAGCAGTGATCCCCAAATATTTGAGCCATGGAATAGAATCCCTTTATCCTAAGTGCCATGCAATGCTCTCAAATACAAGTACTCAAATACACTTTGTGCCAAATAGAGAAAGACCTACAAAGTGGCCTTTCATCACGTTATGTGCCACTAACCTCAACAGCCATCTTGAAAATTAGGAAAAGATCCCCGAAAGCACAACCCTGTTGCAGCACTGAACAATACCAGTTTATAGGCAACATTACAATCAAACAATTGCAATATTTCTTTGGAGCTCGCATAAGATGCAAACTACTTGGGCAATTTTTTCACTTAAAAGATTTTAGATGTGTGAGCACGTTTTGATTTTTTCCAACTACACTATTTAACAGTCTTGCTACAGACTGCAATTTTATTCTGCCCTGAAACAATCAATCAATATTCCAGAGAGCTGAGAAGGACAAAACTAGAAGTCACATATTTCTGACCAACGCTGTGCCAAATCTTTCTACAATTTTCTGAACCATTTGGATTCCTTGTTTCTCAGTACACAGTCAATCTGAAACTCTTTTCTTCTCCAAATAAGATTATATAAACCATAGACACACATCAATCCTTACTTCCATGGAAATGTTCCCCTCAAAAAGAAGTTCCATATCAAATGTGTCCATAATGTATTTTCATTCCTTCTCTTGACCAAAATATCTACATTATGACAGAGCCGAACATATGCTCCAGCACAGATAGAGGCCAGTTTCTCATCTCAAAATTTTTAACCATAGCTTTATTGTATATTATACATATATGCAATACATAATAAAGTATGGGAAGTTGATCTAGAAGGTAGTAGACCTCAAGGTTTCAAAAATAATTATTACAATTTTTATGTTTTTATTAGGAACTAAAACATCGCTCAGGAGTGTTCTCTCATCAGACATCTTTTAAGATTTGCTAGATTACTGAAAGCAAACTAGATGCACTTTTGTTAAGTACCTTATTATTCCTTATCTCTATTTAAATTTTTTCTAAAACTCACTAAGCTCCTTTACACAACATAACCACTAACTTTATACAAATATCTCCTGATCTTAACTCTGATCAGCTTGGTAAGAGGGAAAAAGAACCACTCTTGGTGTATAGTTGCACATTTTTGCTTCTCTGCAGACTCATCCCAGAGTAGTGTTGGGGAAGGGACTGTTCTGTCATTTTGGGGGATTAATTTGGTTTTTTAATAAGTGCATGGCTATTTAGGAAGTGTTAGCTCAGAGTCAGCACATAGATTTCATCCTAACTGTTCAAGGCTCATCTTCAGTTCTGAGCCATACAAGATGTTTATTACTGATTAGAGAGCAACCTCTCAGATAAATAAGAACTTCAAAAGCTAATAGCTACACATCACTGTCTAGAAGAAAAAGGCTCCTTCACACCTAGCTGAGTGGTGCCACTCCTACAGTGTACTTGTTTCCACTAGAGGCCTCAAGATACAAAGAAAGACCACACAACCCTCTGAAAGAGAAGGCAACACCTCAGTACATCTGCTTTACTTTCCTGTAAAAGAAGGTGTTGTGTTGACATTTGTTTGCTACTCAGAGTATTTTAAAAAAATTGGACAGAAATTCTAACTGTACAATGGTATTTGACTAACTAGTGCCTAAAGAGACACAAAACTCTGACAAATCTAAAAAGCATCATACATAATGCTACTGTTCTATATATATAGGTGGTCAAAAATATGACTGTGAACACAGATAGGACTTATACACAAAAAAGATGAGCTAGTCTGTATGTGTGAATAATTGCCTACTGTATTTTGAAATACAATACCTATATATTAATTTTTGAATCATTCATCAACTATTGAAATAGAGCTACCTTTAAATCATAAAGCATTATGCATTTGATGCTATACAGTCAATAGTACACACCCATTGACAGAAATTAGATATAACACTACATAAAACCAAATCCCGAGCAAGAACTTTGGCAAAATATAATTATTCCAAAAATATCTAAAATTATTTTTCCAGAGCAGTGGGGTTAAAAATTCTTTTGTGAGGCATGTTTGGAGATCTTTAATGACCTCAGTGGTCAAGACCTCTGTATTGTATCATTTGATAGAGAGATCAGATGGTGTCAGCACTTACCATAGCCCACTTCAGTCCAGATTTACAGATGTAACGCTGTACCATAAATATGCAGTATTCAAAATATTATGAAGTCATTATGTTTTATTAGAAATACTTGATAACTATAGTCATGTTTTCTCTGACACTGAATAACTGGCAGACTTTTGCCAAGGAAATGGTACAGCATCAGAAATTAGGTTCCAGAAGGCAAATAAAAAGGAGTAGATAGGCAGAAAAGTGAATACAGCCCAAATTTGTCAAAACAAATAATGCTGGGACCAAGCTGAAACCTTCCCCATGAGAAGAAAACAGGTGGGAGGGCCAAGCACTTCAGAAGTCAGCAAGAATCAAGAGGTATGAAAAAAAATAATAAGAGGAAAATAGTAATTTAATTACACCTCACATTTCTCTGGTTAATTATGATATTTTTGGCATTTTTTCATACTATTATGGTTATCCATTCAGACATCTTTAATATATTATATATATTTTAAGAAAACAGATCTTATGAGCATCAGGACACCTGTTGTGATGGAGCTACTCTTGTTTTCAGAGAAGCCAAAGATTCTCTCCCATTCCACCTTTAGAAATGATTTCACTGAAAACAGCACTCAAAAATAGGGCATTTTCCTTTCATTCTCTCTTTTTTTCTGATAGCTGTTATGTTGCTTTACTCAACCTGGCCTATTGCATTCAATATAGCTACATGATTTTACCTTTTACAGCTAATTTTAAATTGCATATCATTGCTACCTTTCTTGTAAAGAGACAGGGCTCTGCTGTTCCTACTAATTATCCAAATCACCAGTTGCTGTTTGCATGTGTGTGGCCTTGCCTAAAGCTTATAACCACAAGTTATGTCACTAAATCAAAGAAAGTTGGAGGTGTCTCTGCTGTAGTGACAAACTAATAAAGGTTCCATGACATTCCTTTTAAGCCATTTGGAAATATTCATTCTAGGATTACAGTAGTCAAATGCAACAAACAATTTGGTGGAGGGGTGGGAGACAGGGAAGGCTGGAGGGTTATCCTATGCTATGGGTTAATGTGCTGCTATCCCATCAAACTGCAACCACAACAACACTGCAGACCTAACAGAACTGACTCAGTCCCAAACACATTTGGTGACAAAACCCACAACAGTGAGAGTACCACCTTAACTCTTGCCTCAGGGTAGCTCCAGATCCATCACCTGTGTTTAAGAATGCTCTGGAAAAGGTCTTGCTCTTCATCCTAATCACACTGGACCAGAGTGATGCTTTCCCCACACTGGTTTTCAACTTATTCTAACTAAATTTTTTAGTCTTAACTAATATCATCACATTTATTCAATGAGGTAGGAAGATTCAATATTAGGAAAAAGCTGACATCTTCCTCATTGTTAAGTCATGGCTGCAGCATGTAAGGGTACACGGGCATATATGTAGATGTTCTGTTCTTAGCATCATGGCAACACAGCCAACACTCCTTGTTTTCCTGAAAGGGTACACCTTGCCCTGTCTCTCACAAATATGTCCACTTCCTCTGTGTAACATTTCATCCTTTATTTTCCACTTAAAATCCATCAAAACAAGTAGTAAAAGATTAGCTGTACGTGACCAAAACTTTCCCCTGAGACTTCACAGTTGCAATCACATGCGAAGAAGGGCAGGAAATTTTTCTCTTTTTTTTTATCTTTCAGATTTTCTCCTGTTCTTTTCCCAAAAACATTAAGACTTTCCAGAGTGCTCCACAGCACCATGAGAGAAGGAAAAGGGAAAAGAAGGAATCTCCCACTAGATTGATGGGGCTTACAGGGCAATAAGCTGATAAGTGAGGGATACTTGCATCCATCCCTAGCTCTCCTCTTCCACTTTTCATAAATCAGTCCCTGGAGTGGGACTAAAAGGTAGTTATACCCCTCCATTCTCTGCCCCCCTTAATCTTTAATACAAAATGCATCATCTGTAGCACTTCAGGCAGAGGTGCTCATTCAGAAAAAGGCACTTGGCTGGAATTGCAATGGCAGAAACAGCAATTTTCACATTACAGCCCTTACCTAAGCCCACGTGGTCCAGCTGAATGTGCACACACAGACCATTTGGCAAGTCTTCCTGTTTCCATTCTGACAACAGTCTCTACCCTCAGCCCTGTGAATCTTGCCCACAGGAGAGTTCAGACAGGCCACTGTGCTCCTACAGAGTATTTAAGCTTTGATGAATCTGCTTTTGCCCCCTTCCCAATAATATATTAAAATAAATAAATAAATAAATCTTTGATTAGCACTAAATGGAACAATAACTGAAATTTCAGTTAAATAACAGAATTAAATTTGTTTCAGTGGTTCCCATTTTCCTATTTTCTTCTAGATTTTTAAAAATCTTGATTAGCAATTTTACATCCTAGCAATAAAACATGAAATACTTCTAATACCACTGTTGCAGTGAAAATACTTAGGTCTTATGATGTCTCTCCAGAGATAGATATTTAGTACCCTGCAGATACGTTAATTTAGCATAAAATAGCATGATGCCTTCCTTGTTTCCCTTCATTCATTTTGAAATTATGATACCAGGCCAAGAACAAGTCACACATCACACAGTGGTCATCATGCACAGATTTCCCGATTAAACAAGAAATGCAGAAACTTTCCAGATCCTGTTAACATCAGTTTGTCAGCCCTGCATTGTCTCACTCAGAGAAGAAATGTCTGTGGAGTGAAAACCAAAACAACCACCAGTTACCATGCTCTGAACTGCCATCACTTGGAACACATTCACATCATCACAACCTCATGGTCAAGCACATGATCTCTGTTTCTCGATTTTGCTGGCATTGCATGAATATTTACACTGCACAGAAGTCCTCATCTTCACCAGTGCCAGCACAAACCTGACTTTTAAGGGACGTTTAAATGAATCTATTAATATTGGCGGGGTGGGGTGTGATGGTGGTGTTTGCCAAAGTGTTTGACACAATTCTGAGGAAGTTGACTCTGAATCAAGGAAAATAGGTTTTCAGAGCAGTTTGCCTTCATGTTTATGAGTGTCAGAAAAAGCATGCTGGGAGCCTCTTAAAGGGGAAAGCATCCTCCAGACATCTCACCAACACTAGCTCATGGCTCGTGAGGGCAGCAAGGGTTGTCTGCTGCAGCAGACCTGGGAGCTGGCAGGAGCTGGACTCAGCTGCTGCTTATTTTGATAGAGCTCTTTTCAAGTAGACCCAGAAGGTGCAGGGAACATGATCTTCAGTTACTATGAACATCAATCAGCTTCATGCGACCACATATTCCTCTTTCAAAAGAAGTAGTGTAGGGCAAATCCCCATTAAATGCACTAAAATCAGTCTGCAGCAGCTCTAAAGTTAGTAGGAATTGCGTGCCTCTTCTCTCATGGCAGGTCACCCACAGGACCAAGAAGGCCTAAATCCTAATCTATTTTGCAATGAATGTATTGTGTGAAGCAAGCAGGATCTGGCCTCAGGGTAGACTGGCAAAAAGACAAACAAAAACCAGGTCACTACCCCATTAATCCTTATTACAGATGTTACCAAGGAGAAAACTATTCCCTTAAATTTGCATTTCTGTGTTATCCCTTGCCCTTGGGTCAACTCAGTCTTGACTTTTAGCAACTGGTGTATTCACTGAGGAATAAAAGTTATACGACTGACCCAATCCTCTGTTAAAGTAATGAGAAAATCATGTTATGTGTTGGTGGGGTTTTTTGTTAAATCGTGGCCCTTGCTATTCATTAACATTCAAGTGCTGAAAAACCAATAAATTATTACCAAAAGGAAATGTAAACAACTTTCTCTGAGGAAGGACTGCATACAGTAGACTGGAACCTCCTTCAAGTTAATTGCAACACAGTTCACTAATGAAACTTTCCATCTATTAAATCTTAACAGGCATAACAATAAAAATGGCGCCAAGCTCTCTCTCCTGCCTAGGAATGTCCCAGACAGCATCTGCAGAGACTTTCACACTTATTGTCTTTGCAGGGATTAGTAATTATCCCCAAGTAGCAATGGCAACATACAACTAATTTCACACTGGTTATGGTGTTTTTGAATCAATTTTCATACTGGAGCTGGCTGTAGGAAAGACCGTAGCAGATGTACCTGGTTCTTATCAAGTACCTTGTAGCATATCTGACCCAACGTGCTCTAAAGTCAATAGGAATCATCTTCCTCTGCTTTCACTGAGATCCGGATTAGGGTCAGGATGGGCAAGGATGTTACCAGCACTTCAGCCAAGACCTGCTTTTGCTTTTGAGGCAAAAATTTAAATTCCACCCCTTCACACCTGTTCAAAAGAGACCATGCAGTACTGTTTAAGGGTAACATCTCTCCTGGCACATAGCATGTTGTAGGGACCACCTTTGCTTGTTCATGGATCTGCAGACTATCTTGATCCACCACTGCTCTTAATCTTGCACTTCACTTACTCCTCTCACCAACATTATTAGCTGTTCAGACTCTTAACTGACATATCTGTGGTTTTCATCTGCAAAATTTATCCAAGATCTTCTGCTGGTTCACATCAAGATGTGTTTAAGCTTTGCTTTTCTGACACTTCCTCCATGTTTTTAGCTGTTTTTTGCTCCTTATTTTGTCTTTATCTACAAAATAGCCTTAAGGGTGAGATCCAGAATATGTGGATTCATTCTTTCCTGAATATTTTAGTGAGTGTACTTTCTAAAAAATGTTAAAGACAAAAAATTCTGCATGTCCTGCTTGACTTGAGACTTGCTGTCCAGAGGAAGAACATCTTTTCACTCTTTTCCTTTGTTCAGTGAGACTATTGAAATACAAGCAATAATTATAAGTCAGGCAGGATGCTCTTTCAAGAAGAAAGTAGCAGCATTTTCTGAAGGCCTGGGACTGGACATAAATATATTAAATGACCATAACTCTCTATACCAGTCATTTTCACACATCATATTTTAAGTAAACTAGAGTGCCCACGTTGCTATACCAAGTGAATGATCTCATTTATGATCTGATTTCCACAGACTGAAGCCAGGAAGAAAATTTAGGTCCATGTAAGTTTGAGTCCTTGAAACTGAAGCATTAATTAGTTGAACAAAACTAAAAATTTATTTTTTTGCCAAGTTTTTTTTGCTCAATAACTTTATCGTTTCTCCTTTGACTCCTTGTACTGGAGAAATCACAGCACATGAATTCTGGATTATCAGATCAGTCTTTGAACATTTTCTGGATTATTTTATCAGCTCAGTCTTTGAACATTATTAATCAGGGATAAACATATCCCATTCACAAGTCTATCTTAGTAATTACTTGGAAATGTCATTTGCTCCAGTATGACTTAAAAGATGCATGGTGAGAACTGAAGAACTCCTGTCTCCCCTTAATTTGCCTTCCTAATTCAAGTCATAAAGTTCCATTGTATTACACTGAGGAAGGAAATATTCCATGATATTGTGTGAGTTGCAGTAATACCAAGTTAATTACATGTAATACGTAAACTGTAAACAGAACTTCTAAACAAAAACTACAAATATATTTTTATTATCCAAGTGGTATAATTGCCAAGTACCAACAAAGCATGTGGTGTTGTACTAACAAGACTGGCTGAAAGAATATAGCTTGATATATAGAAAGGAATAAATTTTAGAAGTTTAAAGCACAAATAATACTTCTTCCAAATTTTAGAGGTCATCTTAACTGGCAATATAAGTTCTTAATGTATTTTAGCAGGCTCAAAACTTAGCCAGATAGATGTCATAGTACCTAAAATTAAGAATTCCTGTCCAACAACAATGGACAATTACATTTTTCAGGTTTATGTAAGAGGCTTTTTTTAAATAGTTGCCAAACATTTAATACTTACTTTAAATAGGAAACTACAACTCAACTTCAATTTTTCATTTAGAAGGAATGACAAATAACTTGGGTTTACAGCAACTACTTACTTATATTAATAAAAATATTAATTCTCAACTACATTTTTTCTTTGTATGAAATAATCCTAGAGTAATTTCATGGCTGCTAGATGCCATAGTTATAACACCGAACTGTTCTGGGAAAGGAAGTGATTGCAGAAAGGAGGGTTCGAGCTGCAGAGTGGAAAAAAATCCTGTACTGCTTTATTTTAGTAACAGATTCTAATATTTGATGCCTTGAAATAGCTTTTATGTTTTTACTGAGACAAAGGGAGGGAGTCAGTGTGCACAGATCTCATACTCCTGAGAATTTCCCTGAGAGCATTTTGCTAAACAAGTCTTGGCAACCCATTAGCATCTCAGTTCAGGGGCAAACACTGAGATCAACTCTTAAGAGTTCACTAATGAATTCTGGATCCAGGAAACAATTTCTATGGAAAGTTATGGTGCTATTTATGCAACAGATAACAGCTCTTGGAGTCCAAGAGGTGATTTAACTGACTTGCATATGCAAGTGAAAGTCTTGAAGTGATTTTCAAGATGTTCTACCTCTATGATTAGTCCAGGCAAGTTGTGCTTAAACATTATATACTAGCACGACACTGAACTACCCATAACGTTAGAATATTCCCTTGGCAGGACAGTTTTAAGCTACTGGTTAGGAATCAACATGGGTCTATGCAAGTTTAAAACCAATTGTACTCTGCCAAGGCTCACATCAAAATGCCAAAATCCCTTCACTGAAGGGGTGTGCAGTCAGGTAATTGTAGGGTGGAGCTTTTTTACTTTTGAAGGTCAGCATCATCTTCTTGTCTCTCAACCCGGAACTAACTGTTGCTGCTAAGTATCATGGATTAAGGTAACTTTGCAGATATCTGGTCCCACAAGGAGCCAAGCTGCCCTGAGAAGCACAGCAGTTCCCCAGGCATAAGAAAGGACTTTGCTCTTGCTGTGAATCTTTTATGGGAGAAACCTGGAGCGAAAAATTACTCTTTCTTTTTTTTTTTTTTTTTTTTTTTTTTTAATTTAAATGGGCTATCCTCTGGTTTTGAACTGATTCGTTTCTGGTTTTCAGACTAAGTTTTTCTGTGTTGGAGCTGGCTTAATTTTCTATATTTGTTATACAGCACAGTAAATTTTTGGTAGTAAGCAATAAATAAAAATTTCATCTGAATTATTTTGATCATTCTTTATCTATTCACAGGATATTATTGAGGTGTGTCAGGTTGTATTTGGAATAGAGATACTAAGAAGCGAGATCTATCCAGGATAGGTCTACCCCCATCATTCCATTAACCAATTTTGAGCTATGAGCTTAAAGTAATGCTTATAAAGCTAATTCAGATGTGAGATTAACTTCATCCAAATTTCTAGAGCCATTTATTTATTCCCACTACGCAAGTGCAAACACACCACTACAAGATCACCAGCCACCTACAAATACCTTACTTGCACTCAACTTCACCTGACTTTGGCATTTTTCTCTGTTTAGCACCTTTTGTTTGTACTTTTGTAGAGTTTCATTTTCCCGTTCCTTTAAACTCCCAATTATAACTCCATTGGCTAGATTAACCATTACATTAAGGCAGAGACAATCCATGACACCAACAAGGCCACGTAGTGTGCAGGCTCCTGCAGCAACTGGTTGAAGAGGAAGGTTGCGGTGCAGTAGCAGCTGCCAACAGCAAGAGCAGGTGGGGGGGGGGGGGGGGCATGAAGGAGGAGGAGCAGAGCTTGCCTCGTCTGATGAGGGATAATGCTCAAGCTTCTTCTCCTCTCCCTTTCCCAGAGCACTGCTATGCAATACCACCTCTGTCTTCCTCTCACATGGTATCCTTTGACAGCACTGTCACACAAGCTAGTCCCTGTACATGGATGATGGGGCTTTGGCTGTAAGGGACAGTAAACTGAGAGTAGACTAGTGGCCAGGACCTGCATGACCCTACCTGCCGTAAGATCAGCTTGCATCCTCCCTGACCAAGGACCACCTCCTCCCAGGATGCCTTTGTGTTTTCTCAAGAGTGGGACAATTCTCCATACCAAGGGAGCAGGGACAATATGTACAAGAAGGGAAGCAGGTGATTGAACTGTTTAAGATGTTCAAGCAAAACTTAGAGAGAAGTAAAAAAGCAACCAAGAACAGCAAACAAAAATGGTTTCTGACAATCATTACATCCAATGAAACAACAAAACAAGCAGAGAGTTAAGAAAAACACTGAAGGAACAATGGAGTTATACTTTGATGAAGAATTGCTGTATTTTAAAAACCAAAACCTCCATACAGAATAAGAAAATCATTCTGAACCATCATAAGTACATGCTTTGTTCAACTTTTGTGCAAGCTTTTAATTCCAGGCCCATCTGAAGTTCATTACATTCTCTGTTAAGACTTAGATGGTGGCTCTTTAGATATTCTGAATACCTATTGGGAAACCTATCACAATGAAGGCAAATGTAATATGAACAGACACTGTAATAATAACCAATAACAAAAAAAATCACCATGCTTATACAGACAGGAAGCCTGCAACCGGACATGTTACTTTCATGCTTGTATGACAAAGACCAAAGAGAAAAGGAAATAATTTTCCTTAACCAGAACTTGAATAAGTACTTGAAACTTCAACTTTTCCTTGTTATCTCTCTTAGAGTCCATAGAATTATATGTACACTTTTTTTTTTGTCATGTTTCATGACAGCCTCCCAGAATCTATGAATAAGTGTGGTATGATTTGAAGAAGTATGTGCATATGTTTAAGGAAAATGAAAAATAGGATAAGACCGTGGTGTTCAACCTTTACTATACTGCATGATGGATGTAGAGCAGCTCTGCAAGGATTTATGAATACTGTATGTTGACCTGGTTATTGAAATGTTTATTGTATGACTATATTGAGTTAAATCAGCAGGACTATTGGGGAAATCAGGAGGAATCACTCAAAATAAGCCACCCCAGCATAACTTCTTAGAGCCAGTTGAGAAAAATTACCTAAATTATTTCCTGTGCAGATTCTGCCTCCTGGATGCAGCAAGGGTGTAAGTCTTTCTTGCCACGTGAAACCATGTCTGGAAGCTGAATAAGGGACCCTTATTTTCTGTATAGGTACAAAGTCAACTGGGAGTTGTTCACACAGGGCACAACTGCCAAAGCATTTGGATTTGTTATGCTTCATTTGAGCCTAGAGATTGATAAGTTTATAGGCAAGGTTGAGAGACAGGTATAATTTCAATATTATAGAATTCTTGTCTTTGAATTTTTATTTTCTATAGTTAAAGAAAAATGCTTAAGCATTGCCAGTATTTTTTTAGAATGTATCCTAAACTATAGAAGAGGGATTATGAACACAGGTAGGTGCCCTGGCCTACTGGGCTATTCTCACATTGATCATTTTTGCCATGTTAAGTGAAAACAAAACATCCACCAGTTATTCATATTAAACCAGAACTTAGAACTACAACAATATGGCTTAAAATAAAAATCAACATTTGAAATTATTTTAGGTTAATTATTTTGCTTCATAAAAAGACCAGTTGTTTTTAAAAAAAAATTTACTGTCAATATTTATGTTAAATTAAAGTTTTGAGGGTTATTCCTTTAACACGAGACAGCAAACAAGACTTAAAATTTGCATCTGAAATAAAATACAACTATTTTACTAGAAAAATATAGTATACTGAGAGCATGGTGCTAAGAAGATTATGTTAGTAAACTTTGTATTCAGAATTATTTTGAAGGTATATCAAGTTCTTTTCATTTCAGAGGATCATAGTATTAATCAGACTTTTGCCATTTGTGTGTTCATTTCTAGACATATTTATTTTCTTAGTGGTGTCAGTGGAAATAAAAAAAAAAAAAACAAAAAAAAAAAACCAAACAAGAACACCTCATTATTAAGAATAATTTGTGCATATCCCTCTGTATATAATAAGCAAGTTTTCATTTAGAAGAAAACCTTCAAGTGCACTTAGCACTCATTCATTTCCTAAAAATATGGTTAAACAGTCCATACGAGAACCAAAACTGCTGCCAATACAGTTATCAAAACTTCTAGTTCACTCACCAAAAAACATTCACCCTAGATTAAGAATCCTACCAAAAAGACAAAGCCACCACAGTACCCAGCTGCAGTCCCGGTGCTGGCAGGCAGAACTCGTGGGCAGGCACCCATTGGAAAGCTGTGGGTGCTGATGCCTTGCTCGCCCACCCCAGCCCCACTGCCAGTGGGCATCAGGTGTAGGCAGGCAGCGAGGGCTGGCTGCAGACCCGCAGAGGACATTTCTAGCACAACAGGTTGTGATGGTTAATAATTTTCTGGGTGACAGATATTCAGCAAGTCATATCAGACCTGGCCAGTCTCACTGTCACCCTGATCATTAAGCACTCCTTGCTTTCACCTCCTAGCAGGAGTGGAAAGGCTGGCATGACAGGCAATAATGGCTGATCATTTCTGCTTAAGCTGTTTCTAGGGTAAGATACCAAAGGTTCCCCATTTTTCATTGGCCTATGAGGAACTGCATGAGGTGGAGATTGCTTTTTTTATAGCTTCATGACACACTTCTGTCCATGCTCTATCCTGTTCAAGAAATAATTCAACTATACTTCATCAGGTGCTGCGTTGAAGGAATGTATTTATTATTCAAGTTTGTCTTTTTACTGCCTGAATTGAAGTAGGCATCCTTTCGGATTGATGACTTGGTCAGTTATCCACAAGAAGCCACCTTTGTTATCTCTTTTCCCTTTGGATGGTTATGTTACCCTCTGCACAGGGCTGCACCTTGAAACCAGTCTGAGTGCAAAGCTGCACCAGGGTCAGCAGTTTATACACTAAGCAAGTCACTTAGTCAAGAGCGTATGACAGAAGGGCTTCAAAACTGGTGTGGGTGACACTGAGACAGACTTTACAGGACCCAGCTATGAGCCATAAGCACCACAGAAGGTCTGCAGCCACCTGAGCTGAGGGGCTTGCCACCCTCCCTTGTGACACTGCCCCTGCCAAGAATGGCACTCAACGTGGAAAACTTCAGATGGCCATTTGCAAGGTGTTGTTTGTGGAGCCTGAGAGAGTCTGGTACTTGTTCTCTCACACTCAGCCCCAAGCAGCCGAATCTCATGCCTTCCCAGACGTTCTGCAAAAGCTGTACATTTAATGGGGCTTGCAAAAAGACTAAGGGTTTGCTTCTCAAATAAAGAAGGGATGAAAGGAACTTTCCTGGGGTTGTGCTGGCTCAATTCCTGTTTGATTGACTGCTCATGCTGTTGCGTTGGTGGTTATTAGAGCTGGTAAAAACACAATTTCTGTCCCACAGGAATTTCCTATACTTCAACATTTGTTTTCATTCTGGAACAGCATTAAAAATTTCAAAATAATGAATACTTTCATGGAATGAGTGGTCCTAAAAATAAATTAAGAAATGTCATTGTGCGTGTGTGCATGCATGTGTGTGTGCATTAGTGCAGTTTCAATCCAAAGGTCTAACTTCTTTTATCCCCTAGACAGTTATAGGGGCTTACAAGAATTATATTTCCAGATTTATCAGATCAGTATTCTAGCTGATTGGTCTTCCTTGGGAAGACCAGAGTGTGGTGCTGAGCTGCCATCACAATTCTTTCCCTCTTCCCCACTCAGGTTCCCTAGCCTGCTCAAGTCCTAGATATGCCAGAAACATAAAGTAACCATTTGAAGATTTCTCTAGCAACAGCTACCTTCTACACTCTCCTTTCCTGGGATGCACTGAAATGAGGAGAGTAGATGACTAAAAATTGTGAACCTCAGTGTACTCAATTGTGAAATGGTCCTTTGGGGCTATAGACATCCCAGGCACTTCAGAGCAGTCTTTATGACAACTAATCCCATGCCACTTTCCGCTTAGCCCCAGCACACAGCTAGTGACAAAATCCGCCTCTTTTTACCCAGCATGGCTGTACTTTGAGCGAGGAGCAAGCAAGAACCAGCAGTTGACAGAAGTAGGCATGCAATGACCTGTAGGGGTTGTCCGGCAAAGTAATTACTGTCTTGTTCTTTCCTTCCCCTTTAAACATAATAATAGTGTACAACCTAAAATGGTCAAGTGACATTCTGCTTATCTCCAAAGCCACAAAATGAAGAAACTGACTGTCCATTCTTCAGACCTTTTAAAGTTGCAACGAGAACCTCGTCACCATTTTGCACCATCCAACCCTCACAGTCTTCTCATCCCTGGCTGAACCATATAGCGCTAAGGTTGATATTACTGCATCACAACCTACTAGGTAGAATATAGCTGTATGAGTGTCTCTTGGCTTAAAATAGTCTTTATGAAGTGCTATGCTTTAGGGAAATAATGTTAGCAAAGAAATGTCAGATTTTGCTCTTGTCGTTGGAGAACAAAAATCTAACAAGGGTGGTTGTCAGCTATTATGCTTTTGTACTGAAAAATTGTACAATCCTTTTAAGTTACATATAATGATTTTATAGCCTTTTAACAAGAGGAGCACCACTGGGTAGGATTTTAACAGGGGAAACAGGATTGGTGATTTATTTATTTATTTTAAACCAGCTGAATTCCCCAAGTTCTTCCTTGATTTAAGCCATGGTCTGTATTACAAAAAGAAGAGATTATAAGCATCTAAAGCAGCCATGGTTTTGATAAAAGTCTCTTAAGTAATGATGATCCTACAGCATTCAGACAAGTCAGGGGTCAATATGACCTTATTTGCCTGTGCCTTTCATTAGGAGCATTCTTTCTGCAGTACCATACTTCTGGTACCTCTGAATACACAGAGGATTCATGCTTCAGTTCTGCATGTATTAAGAATGCAGCCATAGCAACTACTAGCATTAATGAACTATTTGCTTATGCAGTAATAATTAACTTCCATTACATTACTTTGTGTGATTACTTTCTTAATTGCCTGAATTATGCATCCATTTAATATTTAATAACCATTCTCAGAAATCAGACACTGGTAAAAAAACAAATTGCTCACAGTTTCCTTGCAATAATTAAGCTCACAAGAATAAATGAAACCTTTTAAAAATGAATGCCTTGTGATTATATCCTTGCATATAGAACAAGATCCTAAATTAGCTATTTATTAAGTTTAAATTTAAGACCAAATAGTACATTTTTCACTTACGCCTTGGGAAATCAACCTATACAGTACCTGACATCACCAGCATAATTAAGTGCCATCTATTTACTTTGAGAGTCACGAATTCTGCATTAGTATTTAGAACATTCAGAAGTGTGTGTGGGGAAATCTTTTAAAAAGCCTCCTTGGAAAAATAGCATCTTCTTTACCTGAGATAGCTGCTTAGTTGTGCTTAAAGTACTGGAAAGATCCATGAAGCGTAAACAGCCTTGTGATGGGGAGGGTTGGGAAGGAAATATTTTTTTTTTTGTCATGTTTTAATTTACATACAAACAATGGAAATACAGTTATACAGCCTGAGGTCAGGCTTACCAAACAGGATGAAATTCATTGTTGTATATGAAAATAATGTTTACAATCAAAAACAAGCAGTCTGATCTACTTGTTTTTTCATGTTGTCATCTGTCTCTCTCTGAGCCCTCATGCCCTGCTAGCACCCAAGCAAAGCCACATGCTGATTTGCAAAGTGATAATGCCATTATCTTATTTCACATCAGCTTTGTTTCCCAGTGGTTTGCAATGAAGTCACCAGCTTGAATAAAATGTGCAACTGTTTTACTGTAGGTTGTTTTGATGAACAGTCTAGAAAACTGGACAAGACAGATAACTGTCGCGAGGTTTTTTGTTTCGCTTTTTTTTCCTGAGTCGCATCCACAAAATTGCTCTGCCATTCCACATTGATTATGGCAGCCATGTACAGATGTATTTATCTGAACCATAACACTGCTCAGCTGAAGCTACAGGGACACCAGCATGTTACTCCCTCTTTTCCTATGCATGCATACCACAAATAGAATGTATACAATGCAAAACATATTCCAGGCATCCTGCACCCAAATAAACCAAATCCAATTAAGGAAACAATTGAAGGCCTTATTTGCCGAGGCGCAGTTGAAGGAGCAGTGGCTGCTCTCCCCCTTGCCCATACAGGTGGATCATTTTCAGCAAGATGCATGGGAAGCCGTGGGGAGCCAGGCAGGCAGGGAGGGAGGACAGCACCCTTTTGGGGTGTCAGGAGCCAGCAATGGCTGCTAGCCTGAGTTCCCAAACTGAGCTAAATTGATGCCAATCTCACTGGCTGTTGTTACAGTGGGCAGCATCATTAGGATTTGCTTTTTAAATGATCTCTCAGCCTGTAAGTCTGAGAGCTGCTAGCAAGGCAAGGTTAGAAAGAAAATGATGGCAGCATGTTGATGCTTCACAGACCTCATGATAGTTTCCGTCTGTCATTATTTACGTCTGACTAGATGCGTCATGTCAGCTACCTAGAAGGCACTTTAATATGAAGCTCTTGTTTTCCTCTGCTTTTTCACATCCAGACTGGGTACTATTATTTTTTTTGCATCACTACACTTAGGTGAAGCTTGCTTCAATCTCTCCATAATGACACACAAAGAAATAAAAATTGTTTAGCTCATGTTATTATACATGCTCCTATTCTAACAGACCTCTTCGACATTGTTCACAAAATGGTGAATTTAAATCAATAAACAGACATCTATCAAAAGGTCAACTTAATTTTATTCTTTCAGCTTCTTTACCAATATTTTAAGCAAAACCATTTCCTCTTTTAGCTTTCAGTAAATATTATATTAGTGGACTGCAGCAGCAATGGATAGTTTTAATGGTTAATGGTATTTAGTAGTTCAATTAACATGTTATTAATACTGCTTTATAATGTGATGAGTTCTGTCAGTCAATGTAAATAAGGTTACAGCTATCAAGTATGTGTCAGTTTTGCCATTATACTACCTCTTGGCAATTCAGATTCAAAGGATTCATTGGCACTGGTTTGGGATGAAATGTGTAATTCACTCCCGAGTAATACAGCCAGCCCTGAATTCAATCCAATAACTTTTTACAACAATGGTGGTTCATGCGATGGAAAGGGACCCAATCCGTCAGGCCTTCCATCAGACAAAGCTCTTGTTCAGAGAGGCTGCATCGAATCACACACTGCCCCCTCCTGAATGGGCTTGGCAGGCCACAAAACACTCCATAAAACCCCTCCCTCTGCCATGTCCCAGGGAGGTACTCAGCATTTTTATATTTTTTTTAATTATTGGTGCCCAAAAATAGCAGTTCAATCACTCTGTGGACTGATTTTGCTGAATAATCATATGAACTTATTAATACAATCTTTTCTAATCCTTTAGTTCACAACCCACTGTTTTGTCTTCTCATTCTGTTATATATGAAATGAAGTGACAAGCTCTTTTCATGCTTTATGTCTGGGCTGTGAGGGGTTTAGCACAGTTTTGGGTACAGTAAAACAATAAACAGCTCAATATTATCAAAAATTATTCCATAATATTTGATCAGCTGGACTGTTCACTTATGTTTGATTTTTATAAGTTAGAAAATACCTTTAACCTGTTAATCGTGTACTTGCATTGGATACACTATGGAACTTTCTTATAGTTGCGTATTGTTTTCTTAAAAGTACAGCTGAAAGGGTAAAATATTTTTTGTTTCATAGTTGTCTGACATTATCATTGTTAAAATTTAGTAGGACAGCTAAGCTTCTGTAAGCATTGTTTATCCAAATGAAAATTTAAAGGTCACTAAGTTTTCTTACCCTCTCAGAGGAGAAAAGTTATATTTTCTTTTAAATGGGCAAATTGATGTACCCAGATCAAAAAGCATTTCCTCTCAATCTCTAAAATAACATTTATCTTCAGACAGGCTCCAGGCAAACAAACAGAAGATAATGCTTTCCCAAAGTTAGAGGTACAGCTGAGTTATTCATTGAGCTAAATTCAACAGATACATTATTTGTATTTTTTGGTTCCTGAAAAGCTCACATATGGATCATGATTATAAGAAAGGTGATAGATCTTTGACATTCTCTGTGAGAAATCTACTTAAAGGAATTTTAAGCTTTGAATAACTCCACATGGCTGTTTGTTATTCATTATTTGCATAATTTGATTGGTCACCTACATCATAGGAATTATTTTTCTGTTACTTAACTAGGTGATTTTATCCCTGCAAATATTCTACTGATTTATCTCCATGGATGGGGCCCTACTGGTTAATTCTTTGAGAAGCGTTAAATAGATTTTTCTTTTTTTCCTATAAGAAATTCTGATTGAATTTTGTGAGCATTATCTTAGCATCCCTTTGCTTTCCCCCAACACTGTAAACATAGGGAGGATGAGCTCTGGGTTTTTTCTGGACAGAGCAAAAAGGTTTCATAAGAATTAAATCCATCTCCCAACACTGGCACTTAAAGTGTGGAAAGGGATGTTGTAAATGAAATCCTGAAGGTAACAAATTGTGCTTACTATCAGCAAGGCTGTTACACAAAACTGCCCCTACACATAGTTTATAGTGACCACATTTACATTTCTTGTGAAGAATCTTTATTTCACCTCTTTTTCTGATCTCATTATTTAAGATTAATACAGCAATACCATTCACTCCTCATGTTTGTCATTTATATAATGCAATGTGCATGCTCCCAGTGTCCTTTGGGCAGTGTCTGTAATAATTACTGTAGGGCATGAGACAACAGGGCACCAAGTGACACCAACAGCTCTGGACAGTCCCTCAAGTAATGGTGTAAAGCTGTAGATTTTAGCTGTTAAAAACGTGGGGGTGCTGGGGGGGGCGGGGGGGAGGGGACTGTTGGGTCTGTGTGTGTGTGTCCCCGAAATGATGCCATGAAAAGGGTCTGAACTCTGCTGTCTGTTTCTCAGAATTCCAAGACTGCGCAAGACTCTGATGGTGAGCAGCGCCAGATCCCCGCAAAAGCCACCGCTAGAGAAGGCAGTTCCTGTGTGATGCAGGACGGGGCCTCTCGTGAAGCAGAAAACAGAAGGCATTTGGTAAACACCTCCTCTATTTTCTCCTTAACCTGTAATTAATGCTTGGCTGAAATGAGAGTTAACTGACAGCTCCTGCTAGAAAACTGATAGATGCTAAAAAAATGATGAAAACCTATATTTGCCGTTTAAAGTCCAAGGCCCTTCTAAATCAAGTGTTTTCCTCTGCTTAACTTTGTCCATTTTGAAATTCAAACGCGGAGCTTCCCCAACTTTTCACCAGCTCCGTATGCTAAACCCGTCTCAAAAGCTCTTCGGCGTCACTTACGCTGGAAATTTATAGCTTGTAAACCGCTAGCAACATTTAATATTTGTAAATTCAGCTGTAGCCCCCATCCAGTTCAGAAATGCAGGAACAGGGCCCTTTTCCCCGCAGCCCCCCAGGCCCGCCGCCGCCGCGGCCCGGGGACCCGCGGGCAGCAGGTGGCAGCCGAGCCACTGAGCTACCTCCCTCCTCCCCGCTCCGTCGGTGGTAGGAGTAACGTGAGAACGGGTTTAAAGCTATCCTTTTCAAAACGATCTTTTCCGAGGCCTCAGGCTGCCGAAGCAGTAATGGATAGTAATATGTTTCGGATGAAAAGCACGAAAAGCCCTTAAACCCCGTTGCCCGATTTTGCCCGCGTTCTGAGTTTGGTTCTCGGGCTTTTGGGGAGGGTTTTCCAAACTTATGGGAAGGTTTTTCTGATGTAAAAAGGTGCTGTGATTGTCCAGGACTGTCCTGAGGCTGTATACACAGGATTTATCCTCACACAGAACAGGGGCAGCCTCCTCCCAAATGGGGCACGGCTGGGTCAGCAGATTTGCCCACATGCAGACTAATGGGTTAAAGCCAGAGTCCTCGCCTTCACAGGCACATAGCAAGAGACAAAAACGACTGAATTAATGTTTCATTTCCCTTTCTACAGCACACACACTGAGAAAAGCAATTTAACATAATCTCAATCTCTTTCCTCCTATTGAAGTGGCAAATATCATTAAACATAAGCCTCTAGCATCCAGAAAAAGTTACACAGCAGCACAGATATGTCACACTCACAGCGGGACTATTAATCAGAGAGGCTCTCTCCACACACACATGGGCCTTGAAGTATATCTCCTAATGGGTCAGCACCAGTAAATTCTCAGGTGTCTTCTATACCAATATTCAGCAGTACACCACTGACAGATCAGCCCAAAATTTGGATTCATTCTTCATAAAATATTGGCAGTTTCATGAATGCATTTTCTAAGCAAGATTCTTTTATCTTATTCATCAACCCATGTATGAAGAAAGTAAACCAGAACCGAGATAAGCAATAGATATTTTCTAATTCCTAGAAGCGGAAAAAAGTGGGCCTCTATGTGGTATTTTTTCTAAATTACTGAAGCTGTGCCACTAACAGCCCTCCCAACCACACTTCCGGCTCCTGAAGTATTTTGTTTGCATAAGAATTTTTTTCATGTTACTCTTTCCACATTTAACAGACCGCACGAGAGAAAAGTAAGGGAAGAAGGACAGGTGCTGCATTAATATTTCACTTTCAAATGGATCTTTCAGGCTCCTTCCCTATGGGGTAACTGTCATAAGTTTAATTTTATTCCTACAGGGATGTACAATAGCTCTGGGAAACCATTTTTTTTTGTTTCTTAACTTTCCTGAGACAGTAGTTGAAGTGCTATGAGTTTTGTGAGCACAGAAGTGGCCCAACTAAACCCCTCCACATGCTGCTAGTAAGCATTTATCACTCAATAGAATGATCTAAAGAAACAAGGAAAGGTGGCTTTTTATGGAGATTAAGAGTACCTTGAATTTGAACTGTGACTTTTGTCACATAATCTGCAACAAGATGATGCAGCATGGCAAACATGTAGAACAAAGTGTCAGGTCTGTACAGTGATATCTAAAATTATATTTCATTTGGAGGTGTCTTTCTACAAGGGTAGCTATAAGCTTAATATTTTAGAGCTTTAAACTGATTAAGAAGCTGACTGAGGGCACACTCCACATTTTAGAAATATTTCTTCAAGGGCTGAAGAGAGGGAGCATATCCATGTTGTCCTTGCTTAGGAGGTAGAACAAAAAATGAGAAATTAAAATGTTGTTGCATGAGTTGTATGGTGAAATACAGTGGTAACACAAAGCAGAGTCTGGGTAAGCTATTATTTTTTTCCCCTGGGAAAACTGAAGAAAAAACTTCTATTACTGTAGAGTAATTGTCCTAATTAGAAGAATAAATAAATATTAATCACATTTATTCTTTCAATTATGTAGTTTTCTTTTTTCTTTTTCTTTTTGTCTTTTTCAGAGCTATATGACATTTCCAAACTTCAGAATTAAAATTTTGAAACCTAAATAGTATTAACTTTGTAACAAAACAATTTAAGTCACAAACTGAAATCACCAGCTGTAACATAGTTCCGTAGATTGCTCAGGAAGCACTGGTGCATCAGAGCTCTTTCTCTTAATCTTGGTTACAACCTTCTGACTCTAAAAAAAGGTAGTCAGGGACTATCAGACTAACTTTTGGCTGAACTAAAACCAATATTCAGACTGATATTCAGTCCTGAACTGAAAATTCTTGTCTGATGGCAAGTCCACCAAATTTTGAGCTAAGCTGGTCCAAGTTCTGACTTGGTGAACACCTGTCTCTTTTTCTAGTGGAAAGTGGGAAGGTAGCAAAGGAAAGGGAAACTTCTGATAATTTGTCTTCATTACCTACAGTAGAAAAATGTTATCAGAATTTTTTGGTATCTTGGCAATAATTCATCTGTGAGATCATCTTACATTTGAGGGTCTGAAAAACCTGTCATTTCAGGAGCATATATAGAAAGACCACTAGGCAGGTGTATCCATATAAAATAATGCAGAACCACACAGAAGTGATAACTTAGGCCCCAGAGCAGCATCAGCATGACTGAATAGCTCTGAGGATGCAACACTCTGAGGTCCTGAAACCAGGTGCAGGCTTAGCCTGCTTAGAGACCTCTGTGCAAATCTCTTCACCCTTAGCTGCTTTCTACAGCTCCACCTGAAAACCCTCCATCAGCTACTTACAGTGGTTCAACACCTATCAGATATCTCTGCTGGGAAGTGCTACAGTTGGCAACAGACCCCTTTTACAGCTGCCGACATTTTCCCCTATAGATACTCAAATAATTTATCACACCTTTCCCTACTGGTCCTACTACCCTTGATTCTGAAAAAAAAAATATCAAGCATGAAACCAAGATGTGAAGTATGCAGACTTTGCTTTGAAAAGTGCACTAAGTATTTAAGATTAATCTGTGTAAAAATAAAAAGGATTCAATTTCTTTGGCCACAGAGCAAAATCACACTGATGACATCACCAAGAACCAAACAGAAATGCTAGATGAAAGCATCGACAGACATACTACTATCCCTATAGTAGCAAGCACTGTGAATGAATTAAAACACCTTTGATAAACAGGCTAATAGAGGTGTTTGGACTTGCATAAACACTCCAGCCTGTGTAGTAGATTAGGCTGGAAGGCAACAGCATCAAGTTTACTGTTTTACAGCTTGCTATAAAAGATTAGAATTCTGCAATACTTCCAACAGCCTGCTGAAAGCACCAAACCTTTCTGAAAAGAAAAATGCACTGTAGCCATGCCAGTGTGGCTCATCAGCACATTAAAACTTAGATCCACATGAGCACATTATCCCAGGCACATTATCATCCAATGCAAGCAATCAAACAAAACCTAGGATATCTACAAGGAGTTTATATTGCCATTCTACAAAGTCAGCACTGATACAACAGATGTAAAACTAGAAAAATATATAAATTGATTCCTACAGATAGAAAGCTGCTGATATTTCCCTCCCACTGTTATTGCTCTGTGTTCAAAACAAAATGGGTAGTAGGGGACAGCAAAGGCCATAGGAAATTTTTGGCAAGCTTTTTGAAATAGTCAACAATTGCCTAAAGAGTTGCAAAAATGTGTGGCCAACTACTTCTGCAGCTGCACTCACACAGAACAGCTTTTCTGGTTAATGCCAAAGTGAAGTTTTCCTTTCTCTGAGAGGAAACAAAATACTTTACATTAAATTTTCCTTCATAAGCATACACTAAGCAGTACCATTATTTGGTATTAGCAGCACTTGTACTGACTTTATACTAATACTTGCCAGTGTTCTCAAATTGTCATTGTGGAGGGTTGCAAAATCAAAACAAGGACAGAAACTATTCATGTGCTGTCAGGGACTGTTGTAGTATAGGCATGTTAACATGAAAATGGTGTTGGAGCAGGCCTGTTACTACATTTTCTAGACCTAAAGTTCATTAGTTATCAAAAGAAACCATCATCTGTTGCTTGAACACAGTAGTTAACATTGCAATATTGCATTGTAATAACAAAGTATTTTTAAAACAAATGCACATTTTTGATGCATTTAAAAATATTACTAAACTATATGTATAAGCCAATACTCTAGAAGAATATTTAAATAGGTCATAATACTTCTGGCTGCATAATGCAGACTTATTGACATGATAAATGAACACTCCAAGCTGAAAATACTTTATCTACTTTCCCTGTAATACATATACTTAGAGTGGGTTTTGTTTGATTTTTCTACATTTTTTAAATAAATAGTCAGTAAGAATACTTTCTTGTTCTAAAGAAAAATTCCCTATAATACATGAATAAAATGTCTAATTTTTTAGTTCTTCTCTCACAACTGCTTGCTGGATTCCTCACCTTGTAGTTTCCTTTGAAGATGTACAGAAGATGTTGATCAAGGAATAGATATAGAAGAGTAGGAAAATTAATCTACTCAAATTAAAACTTGTACTCTCCTGGCCTTTTGGAAGTTGGGACTTTTATTGCCTAGAAGGCAGATCAGGAACACCAAGAGATAGGTATGGGTAATAACAAAGTTTGGGAGTAACTCAGAGTTCTTGCTCAGATAGCTTACAAAATGATTGGGAGACATCACTCCTGGATGTCATCCTCTCCTCAGTTTTAGCAGACAAGAAAAACCAATTTAATTCATAAAAGATGACACAATTTTGTTAAATTTACTAATCATCATTAATAGTGCAACACAGGTCTTTTGCCTATTTGTCACAGCTTTTGTTCTTTGTGGTACAAACCTCCAAGTTGCAAGGCCGACTGCCACTGAGGCAGCCATCTGCACCAACAGTTCAGAGCAAAAGGGACATTACATGGATAGTCAGTATTGTCCAGAGAGCACATAACCTGCTGAGTGGAACAGATTACCTATTACATTACCAACCAGTTTGCAAAGGGTACCTGCCACAGGTATACTACACATGCAGACAGACATGAATTAAGTTTAGGCAAGGCATTCCATTGCATGTTTAAGTCTTTCCGTCACTAAAATGTTAGGAGAAACTTGTTTACCATTCCAATCAGGAATGTCTGCTCATTCTTGTAAACACATTTGCTACAGAACTATCTGTCCTCTCCTGGCAATGGTCACAGGTTTTAACAAACAAAACTCCAGTTCAACACATGGAAAAAATTCTTCACTATGAGAACAAAGTAGAGGAAGGGGTCCCCAGAGAGCCTGCAGAACCAAAGCCCTTCCCTGTCTTTCTACCAGACTCAGGACTTTTAAATCAACTTAGTTCTCAAGACTACTTCACTGCATTGGTTGACATTTAGTCAGTTATGCTTTCCTTCAAATGTCAACTTGTGTTCTGTTAGAATAGATGTGACCTACTACAGTAGCAACTAGCAGTTTATTGTTAAAGGCTTTTAGCAATTAACTGGACATTTTTGCCTCCAGCTCAGCCCTTTCCTCTCCCCATGCACATCTAACACCCACTCCCCACACCTAAGATGAGCAGCATGGTTTTTCTCTTTCATAATTTGGACATCAACCACTTCAAGAGAAATACTGAATTCAGTATTTATCTGTCTATTTTATTCAGCAGAAACATTCTGACTTGGATAATGGAAGACATGAAAAGAGTAACATTGAAAAAATCAGTAGGAGAATTCAAGAAAACTACTTATCTCAGTTACTGTTTCACAGGTTTTATACACTTAGCTATTGTGCATATTCCCTTTGCTCCCTCTATATATTCCTAGAATTTACATTGTCATATCTGCTATACATATTATACCATTGTGTTGTCCTCATTCATAACAGTTAGATTTCTCTTGAGTCCCAAGCATCACTGCTCAAGTAAATCAGCATGCTTCATGGGAGACAGGTAAGAAAACAAGTACTTGATCCACAATTCTTACATAGTATTCCATTTATTGTAATTGATTGAGCGATAGTTCATTTCTCTAATTGAACAACTATTTGGCAAAGTGAATGCTTATACATGCAGTAAGTTCAAAAAGAGAGCTGGTTTTAGAAAAAGTTTAAATGTAAGGAGGAGATATTTGTTATTTTTTTCTAAACTTTATATATTTAGAGGAGGCTCCAACCAAAATCTTTGATTCCCACCTGTGAATACCTTCATGCATAACTTTAAGAGCTATTTGATGTCCTTGAAGACTGTTCAAATTCAGTAGGTATACATTTCCTACTACTAATACATGCTCAGAAATTCCAGCATCAATCACATTCGAATTTGCACTCTAAGCATTTTTTGACACATTAACGTGATCAGCATACGTAAGACTGGAACAATTGGCTTGCTGTGTTATCAAAGTCAGACTCCTTCTTCTGTAATAATCTTCGTACTCAATATTGAACAAGGAGAGATTGAAGTCTAGTGACATGCAATTGATATACGAGTTGCCAGCATTCATGTTCTTCATAGATTTCTGGCTGGGCTCAAATAGTTAGTCTGTAGACCCTGATCTCAAATCCACTTACCGTCTCAGTGACCAAAAGTGGACACAGAGGAAAGTACAGGACAAACATACATAGTATTTCTAACATAAAGCTCTTCCAGTCTCCGGCACTTTTTCAGGAGATTTCTCAAGTTTGTGGTTTCTGCATCTGGCAATCCTTGATCAGACATCTCATCCAGCTAATTGCCCAGTCTCCCCCCAAGACTCTCTACACACATTTGGTGGGGTGTCTTATTCACTTCTGAAGAAGATGCCTCTCCCTGTTCTAAAGCAGTTTTCTACAAGCTTCATTCAATGGCCCTAACACTTGTGCTGAAAGAGACAATGAAAGATCCATCCCTCTCCAGCCATTCACAGTTTTGTCAATCTCTATCATTATCACCCTGTTGATTTTTTCCCAGACAACAGTGTCCCAGCCTCCTCAGTCCTTTACATACATCCTCCTTTCCCTCTTCTGTATCTTCATCATCCTAATGCATTCTCATTGAGATGAGAGTCAGACCTACATGCAGTATCCAAGGTACACGTGAACCACAGATTTATATGGCAACATAATGATGTTATCTGTTTTGTTCTCTGGTCCTTTCCTCATAATTCCTAAAATTTGATTTGCTTTTTAGCCTGCTGTTGAGCATGGGCTGATGTTTTCATGGAACTATCCATCATAACCCAAGGTCTCTCTCCTGAGTGGCAAAAGACAGCTCAGAGCCAATCATTTTATATGTGAAGCTAGGATTGTTTTTCCCCACATGCATCACTTCACATTTATCTACACTGAATTTCATCTACTATTTTATTGCCCAGTCACACAGTCTCTTCAGATCCTTGTGTAATTCTTCACAGTCTGCCTTCACCCTCACTACCTTGAATAATCGTGTATCAACAGCAAACTTAGTCACCTCACTGCTCTTCTCCTTTTCAAGCCCATTTGTATACATGTTTATAAACAGCACAGAACCAGTGGGACACCACTGTTGAACCCCACCTGCTGCAGTAACCTAGCACACCCCCTTCATCTGCCTCCTATCTTTTGAGCAATTATCACTTTGTGCTTGTCCTAAGGCTTTTTAATTTCCTTAACGGCTTTTGGTGACGAAGATTGTTAGAAATCTATTGGAATTTCAGGTAGAAGATATCAACTGGATCACAACTTCCCTTTGGCTTATTGACCCCTTCAAATAAAGAACTCCAAACTTTTTCTTCCATGAATATTAAGCTATAGAAAAAGAAAGTACTTTTAAACAGCTTTCTTTCCAAAGCAACTTAATTTTGCGATGTTAGGGACAATGCTAACCAGATGAAATAGGAAAGAACGGAGACAGAAAATGCAGTTCCCCATTCAGCTCTGGAACCAAAACTTTGTTCAAGTCTGAACAGGTAGCCTGGCTGCTGTGATCCTCCATCTCCTAAACTACAAACAGCAATCCAGTGAATGGTGGAACTAATCCAGTTTAGTTTCCAAATTATTTATTTCTGACCAACTTTGGTGCCTTATGGGTGCCAGAGCTCTGTTGGGTTCATGTCTCAAACCCAGTGACCCACTGCAAAACCAGAAGAAATGAACCTGAGAAAGATGCCCAACAGACACAAAAGCTATTAATTTGTCTAAACAGCACCATTTCTCACTAGCTGAAGGAGTGACAGGAGGATACAGAGGCAGTGGTTGCATAAGCATCCTTACCATGAGAAACAGGTCAAGCATGAAGAAAAATAAATGAAATATCTCAGTAACACTAGATGTTATTTAGATATTTCTAATATACACTGGACTCATTCAAAAACAGTATACAAAGGTTCAATTATTTTTACTCACTTATCCTGATATGGATATAAAATAACAGCAATGGTAGTTTACATGGGATAAACATTAAGGGCTTTTATGACTTAGGCTCTGGAGTTCAAATAGATTGGCAAGAGTCTTCTCACTTGTGCAATGATCCAATCTCACTTTGGCATGGCAAAGTGGGGTTTAACCTGACTAAATGAAGCAGTGAGCCATTATTAAAGGCACCTGTTTGCAATCATATCTAAGCGCAGTGGCTACACCAACTTCTCCACATTATTCATTCGGAAATCTTCCTTAAAGAAATAATGTTCTGTTTGATTATGAAGAAAGCTTATTATTTTGACCCAGACACAGCATGGACAAACACAACCATAAATTTACCTTCGGAGAGAACATTGTCAGGGAGAAGCAATAGAGGACCACTTAGTGTGGGCAGTTATAGATATACAGGGCTGGCTCCAATTATCTGCTCCAAACCAATTATTTTTGAGCAGCCTTACAGTTGTCTAACTTGAGCCTTTGTCTACAGGAGTGAAGTTAATCATGGGATGCCTTGTACTGCCTCTGCACACACGTTCCTGCACCACGGCTGCAGGAGCACTGTCTAACCTGGCTGTTTGGATCCGCCACTACACAGCTGCTTTCTGCCAAGCACCTCTGGGGACTGCACAAGCAATGCAAAAGGAGGGTAGCACAGAAAAGCTGATCATAGGTTTCTAAGTAATGTGATCTTGGGAGAGAGGTGGAACAGCAGTTTTACAAGGTGAAAATAATTTTTTTATATTTCATATTTGAATCACTCAAACTTCAGAATTAATTCAAAGAGAATAAAGAATTCATTTCACATGCTCAGGGCAGTTTACCCAGCTTTGACACTCAATCATGGAATAACTTCAAAATGTAAAATAAAGGGCAATTTGTGATTTGACAACTGTATTTAGTGGTCACAGAAAAGCGTTATGACTCCAATTCTTTAAATGTAAGCAGTTCAATTTAGAGTTTGCTGCTGTATGAGGATGACAGCATACCTCCCCACTATCAGAAGAAAATACCTCACTACAAACCATAAAACTGAGGTTAAAAAAAAAAATGCCAAAGTTAGCTACTTAAACTTGTTCTTCTAATACCCTCTATAGGCTTCCAAAATCAACCCAGTTTCACTTCTGAGAATCTGGACACTGCTATTTAAAAGCCTGACTATAGATCTAAAAGCCTAATTTTAAGCACTCAGATTTGAAACTTGCAGCCTTATTTACTAAAGAAGGAAAATAAAGGAAGTGAAATACCTTGAAGACAATACTGGGGAAGGTATTAAGCTGCTGGCTTGTAAATCTCACAGTATGATACTGTTCACGCAGTGAGAGAATACAGTTCCTACCTTCAAACAAGCACTTAAAACTACAACATTTGAGGGCAACTGGAAAGATGAACTTACTGACCTAGTAATTGCTGGGACCTTTTTTCAAAGAGTGGATTGAATCACAGATAATAACTAAGCCCATTCTCTCATACATATGAAGAATATCAATGGGTAAAAATTATTCCAAATCACACGAGAGTTTTCAGGAGTAAAAAGAGTGGGTGGGGTTTATGTATTTTGAAGATGTAGATAAAGACTTTGTAAATAAAAAATTGAAAGGAAAGCCATGTTCAAAAATTGGCCTTTTCAAATCAACCTTTACTTTTTAAAGTGAAAAACAGCATTCTAGAACATATATCAAGCACTTCTGAGTTTATTTTTTGTGTCAGAGATGAAGTAGTGACATACACTGACAGATCTGTAATCCCACTCTTACCTTATTAAAATCAGGGAATAAAAGCAATGAAAGTAAAATGTTCCACTATCACCGAATTGTAAAAATGTCACAAAGTTTATGGATAGAATGTCATTTGAAATCTAAATCATAAGACACAGAATCATATTTCCAGAAAAAAAAAAAAGTAAGAATACAATATTTACTAAAGCATCATTAAACATGAGACAGTATTAAGAACTAGAATAAAATCAGCTTACAGTACTTCTAGACTAGTAGTTTCCTGTGAGTATAACAATATCAATATTTTAAATATCAAAATAATATTCACATGTAGAAATCTTATCTCACTCTTCCCCCCTTCTCATGCTTCTTTTCTTTTTTTCATGGCAGGAGAATGAGCTGAGAATAGCTTTTTTGTCCTCATCTTTCCCTTTTGGAGTCAAACATCTTCAGTGTTTCCAGGGGAAAGAAACACATATACATCAACCTAACAACAGCCCAGACCAGTACATATTTCTTTTCCTTTCCTGACCAGCCATATACCTTTGTCCCAGGACACATACCAGCAGCGATTACCAACACATCTTCAGTTTAACAGACAAAGAGAAAATTAATTGTGAGAAAGAGCTGCAGTCTTTCACCCATACTAACATCAGTAGAAACAAACTGAAGTCTCTTTGTAGCAGAGTGAACAAAAGAGTTAACAAATAAATCCTCTTATGGACAAATACATTCCCGTTAATCACCTATAAGATATGCAACATCAGCTCACCAAACTGAAATCAGTACTCATGTTTCGTAAACTAGCTACAACTTCTTAAGGCATTTTTGCGTGTATATAAAAGTGCAAGAAGCAAACACAATGTTGGACAGTTTTCTTCCCCATCACATCATCATCAGTTACATCTGCTTGTCTCATTTATGCCTCACTTTGAGGACTGATCCCTGTCTCTGCTGCCAAAATGGCTTTTGGCAGTGAAGCCCACTGGAGTAACATTTAGATAGTCCTGCCTGAGTCATCATGGGCAGGAACATTATCTCTCCCTGACACTACTGCTGTTTCTGGGTTATCAGGGTTACCAAAATATTGTGTGAGGACCACGCTTGCACCTTTCAAAGAGTTGAATCTTCCTTAGTTGAGCAGTAATTTTTAGAGCACTACCTGTGCTTGATGCACCAATAAAACCAGTGATCCGCATCCCAAGGTCTGTCTTGGCTCTTTCCCTCCAGGACCATAACAGTCTTCAAGGAACTGACTTCAACTGGAGTCTCAAAGGTTAGTCAAACAAGAGTGTCTGGATAATTTTCCTAAGATTTCAGCCGTGGAACTCACTGCTGCAAGAGCCAAGTGAAAAGCTCGGTTTAATCCTTTGGCAGTAAAAGAATAAGCTGTTCTTACTGATTTGACTTCCATACAATAAAACTTCCACCCCTCTCACCTCATGCAAGCACATTCAAACCCAAAGAAATTAAACTATTTCCTCTACAGTCTTGAAGAAAAGGAGAGGGAAAAAATGTTAAGTAAACCTGGGTTTAATTCTTTTTAATAAAAATGGAGAGGAACACTAGGGCTAGAGAAATGTGCATCAAGTTAGGTCAATTTAGTTTAGTAATGCAGCTGGTAAGAGTAATATTATAACAGAGATTAAGGTGGTTTCCACCAAGTCAGAGTCCTGGTGTCTCATGAGACAAGTTTTCATGGTCAGTATTGCAGCCATAGAAAAAGAGGGATGTATATAAGTGGACATGACTTAAAACAGCACATGTTATTCAAGTACAAAAGCCAGGGCCCAGTAAATTAAGAGTAACTTGAAGTTTTTTTTTCCTTTTGCTTTACTGTCTATTGTGACAGTCAGTCATAAATCATATTGTTCATGTAGGCAGCCATCTCGCCTATCTGACAACAAATTATCATATTCTCTCTGATGAGTTGGTGATCAATAAGACAGGAGCTAAAACCAGCAACAAATAAACCAAAAGTTATTCCTTCCATATTATATTGCTCAAATTTTCCAAAGTTGCTGTGTACCATGAAAAGAGCAGAGACTCCATGCAGAGTACCAAAGAGTAAGAATTACCATTGTTAGAAACACAAGAGAGGAAAAAAAAAAGCATCTTCACTCAGCCATAGAATGACAGAATAGCTACAAGTCTAGTACTAACTGTGGGCTGATTCTTTACAAAAAAAATTGCAGGCAAACGCCTTTTCATGGAAGGTCTCAAAGCTAATATTTTCTTATGTGATGCAGCTATCAGAAGAGGATCAACATAACATCCACTAGTAGAGAATAGCCCAATTTCAGATTAATTTATAAGTTCATCTTTTAAATGGGTAGAACATATTTCAAGAATCTGCATGTTCCTAAATTTAATGAGTATGCATAACCTTGATCAAACTCTGCATCTTGAAGCCAGGTCTGGTTGTCACTAATTCATACACACCCATACTCTTGAGTTCTTGGAAAATTAAAGGTATTTTGGCTTGTTCTATTCAATACTGAAAAATTAAGAAAATAGCCAACACAATAATAATTGAAAGTGACATAAAAATCCATAGGGAGCTCCAGAAGATATATACCACTGACAAAACAATAAGTTTATATATTTAATAGTTATCTATAGAATTTTATATTGCAGTGATCCTGAAGATCGAATCATTCTGACAGCCAACCCAATCTGATCAAATAAAAGAGCCCAATCTAAATATTTTAACTGGTTATGTTTAGAAAGGTTATGTAGTTAATACAAACAGGTTTTCCTGCTTCCAGCCTGTGCTCCTTAGGGAGATTCAAAGGATGTAAAGGCTGTCTAAGAGCTAAGGAACGTTCATAGGGAAACATTCAATCCTCACTGTGGAGAAAGACAGTTACTCTGCAAATTAGAGCTAAAGAAAAAGATCATTGCTTATGGTCCAGTCTTCAGAATCATAAAATGCTGTATCAGTTGAATTCAAGATATTTTTATATTAAAATAATTTAATTTTTATAAGAAAACAGAACACTGAAAAATAAGTAGAAATGTTAAAACAGAACTAGCCTTGGCTGTAAGTACTGTTTTTATTCATACTTCATCATGAGACATAGGAGAAAAAAAAATATTTTTTTGCCAAATACATCCTGGCAGTATTTATTCCCCCACCCCCCCAAAAAAAAAGAGGAAGGGGGGAAAGAGTAGCAGAAAAAAAAAAAAAAAGTTTGAAAAAAAGTACTTGAAACGTGTTTAAACTATTGAAAGTTCTGCTTTCCCCTTTCAGCTTTTTTTGAAATACTATATTCTCAAACATCTAGAAAATATTTGCAACTAGAGTGTCATAGATTTGTCTAGATTCAACACTCCAGTAACTATGTGAGTTACTTCTCCATATAATCTTGATATACAGCAAATGACAATTGCACCTTTTACATGGTAGACGTGGGAAAGGTGGCTTGCAATACATGAAAACTCATGTAAAATCAATAGATCCAGTTTTAAGAATCTCAGGCATTTTTAAAATGGTAATGGTCACAGTCAGGAGAGGATGTTGAAACTGCTGTCACTCTCCCTTATCTCTTATCTGCTGCTAAATTCCTCAGAAATTAAACAGACTAAAATTAATTGCATTCAAGTCACTGAAGAACAATTTGTAGCTTTAGGTCACTAAGTTGTGGTGGCTTGTGTTTGTTTTGCCTTCAAGCTATACCCATAAGCCTCTCATTTGCAGATGCATCTATTACACTTTTATTCAGGTCTCCACTCTGGCAAAACAGCTTCTTCAGACCCAGACTCTTGTCTTAGATCACTTCTCCTGCTGCATATCTTCATTTCTCATCTCAGGAAGGCCTCCAAATCCCTTCCCCTCACCCACTTCCAGCAATTCGCATGGGCAAGGCTCCTCAAATTCTTCCCTTCTGCTTATACAGTCTTTTACATATGCTTTCCAAAAAAGCCTCTAGAAGAGGCCCTTCATGACAGTGACACTGGTTTGAAGTGCTCTGAACATCTTCATCTGCCCACTGCCCTAAGCACTTGAAAAATCTTCTACACATCCTTCACAGCACACCATGCTCAATGCAAGCCCTCAGCCCCACAGAGGTTCCCCATAAGCAGAGGGATAAGAGCTTTCCCTTGCATTAACCCCGCTAATGCTCAAAAATTGGCTTATGCCAGCAACTAAAGCACAGCTTTTTTGTGTTCACTCAATCATCCTTATGAAATTTGCAGCAATGTTATACATGAAACATTTTTGTTACATTTTTTCATAACAAGGACTACTTTTTAAAAAAAAGTCTTTTTTTATTATTATTATTCTATATTCTGCCAGGAACGGTAAAACTGGATTACACAATATGTAAGGCTTAAAAAGAGGTATTTCACTACTTACAAGTGACAGACTAAACTATTGCCTTTAAACAAACCAAGGTTTATGGGAGGAGAGAAACAGGCTAGAAAGAGATAGACAATGTGACTCTCAACTTAGGAAATCCTAAATGATCCATGCTGAAGAAAGGTCTCCATCCCCCCCCAGCACTACAGGCAACCATCCTGACCAAGCCATACTCCTCCTCCAGATATGAGGAGATGCTGAGGTAGCAAGACAATTCCCTCCTCTTCCGTATTTCCCACCAATTAAATTTGCATCCAGGCTGAGAAGATGCATCTGTTCCCACTTATGACTCCATGGACCTCCAACCCTCTCTACAGCTCTGAGCAGGGACGCCCAAGCAGCCACTGCTCTTCTTGCTGCTCTGGGCTTTTATATCATATCTGTGAAGTCCAATTTAAAGTTAAATTTAGTAGTAGAGAAATTGTTATAGGCGAACAAAGAAAGTAAAAGCCCATAAAAGGTTCACTATTTGAGCTATCTAGTGATGTCAAATCAGAAATCTAAAGAGTCCGATGTTGAAGACTTGTTTTTAGAATTTTTCTAAGTACTTGAAGGAAGCAAGGAAAAAATAAATCCACAGCAAGACTATGCATGAGAACTCCCATGTTTCACTTTGTACCATTACCTCTCTAATCTGTTACTGCCATGCATCTCTGGCTGAAATCTGGTTTCTTTTTTCATCATTTAACCTTTAGGATCATGATAATGAAAATCTAGTTATTGGAGGATTTTTTAAAGGAGTCACTAGGTTTCTTAGCCAAATGCTTTTCTTTGAGGTTAACAGGAGTATCATCACAAAACATACCAAGCTGCTTTATAAACAAAAATAAACAATAAAACCTATGACAAACACCAAATGATTACAGAAATAGGCAAGAAGGTATTCAAACAGTGCTGGCCACTGTGTAAGCAACCTCCTTCCCACTGAAGCAGAAGTGGCAGAGGAGGGAAATGGAGGTAAGAGATACCTCATACTGGTTTTACCACCTATGCTAGAAACTAGCTCTTTGGTTTTGAACTATGTATTTTGAAACTTATTTGGGTTTGAGCCTTCACATTTTCATTTTTGGAGGGACAATTTTAAACATACTTAAAACTGGCATCAGAGAGAGAAATGCCTGCTGTAGAAATACAGAGGGGCAGCTCAATGTGCTGTGGCACAGCTATGTACTTCATCTTGTTCTGACTTAGGTATCTCCTGAACTTCTACTCAGCACCACTCCACAGACTCTAAATTAATCAGACAATCAAATTCTAGTGCTATCACTACTGTCTTTTTATTTTTCGAGTCTTGTTTGGTTGTGGTAGAATTTTCTTTTCAACGCACTGTTTTCACCCTCTGTTGATTTTGCTAGGTGATATTTTCTATACACATTTATGTCACTTTATCTCTGCATTTTTTATGAGGCAAATACATTTGGGAATGAAACAGAAGAGACAGACTTGGATACATTGAAGAAGGCTACAGAAGTCTTCTGGTGCCAAAGTCTTGAATTGGCTCAGCTATCCTGCTGGTTGTTATTATGCAGTTTCCAGTTTTCTGAATTTTTTGCAGATGAAGTACATGAGGGTTGCTCTATTCAGGGTGACATGTAGTTATTCACTCAAGGACTCATTTACTCTTGTGGCTCTAAACCAAAGCAGCAACAGCCATCAGCTGTGCAAAAGAATAAACAGAGAATATCCATAAATACCCGTTTCTGGCAAATTCATAAATAAATCTGGCCCGAAGTATTTCTCTGCATACATACTGTGTGGCTTTTCGAAGGTGGAAGAAAAGGTCTTCAAAGAAAGGAGACTAAGAGGTACCTACAGAAACAGACAGCTGAACAGCAATGGAATTACAGGATGCAGCACTCATCAGGAGCAGGTGCAAAGAAGGAAAATTATAAGAAAAACTACAATACATGAAAATACGTGGGCTGAAGAGAGGTTACTACAAACCTCAAAATAATTTTGCAAAGAAAATAGCAGTAAGAAAGTATTTCAGAGGGAAACCCAGAGACATGTAAAAGCAACAATAGTTTCTCTCTAGAGATATTAATTTAAAACCAGCTTTAAATTCCATATATTAAAAATAAGTAAGTAAATACTATGTAAGTACAGCACAGCAACTAGTGATTTCCTATGTTTTGTCCCTTTCACTTGTAAAAATCAGTTTAGAAGATTTGGCCTTCCTGGCTTACAGTGTATCTCCCATGATAGGAAAGTTTTAGTCAGACTAATACAAAAGCATTTATTATGCCAGTGAATTAGAATTAGGAGAGTATAAATATGCTTTTATTTCTGCAACAAAATATGTTGTCCTAGTGCAGACTGGGACCAACAATCTGTATTTGAACGAGGCTTCCCATTTTCCTTGAGTAAAATTAAAAGTTAATTAATTTCAGAAGGTGAATGCTTGCAGAAAGGATTGCAGTGTTTCTTCAGATCTTGCAGGCACCTCTCCCTCACAGTTCCTCCACAAACCTGTACAACATCATCTCCAGCTGCAATTTCTCTCAAAGAGGTTGGAACTGCCATGTAAGACTTGCAGGTACATGGCAGCTCAGTATTTCATTACTTTGTCAATGTTGTTGAAATTTTCAACAACTTGAGTGTATTATTAGGTAGCCCATTGCTGCATGTAGGCTATTGGGCTAATTAACACTTTCACAGGCTGCACAATACCTTCCTGCAGGTCCAGCTCCAGACAAATCTAACTCCATCAGTAAGCCAGGAGCATGATCAAGCACTCTGCAGAGCTGCAGCACGCACAGATGTAATTAACTGTGCTTTGAACACTTCAGCCTATATATAAGATGGTACTAATTTACACATAAATTTTTGGAAGACTTTTTCCTTTTGTCAGAAGCCATTCTACAATGACATACAGAGCAACAAACTGCATCAAGATGTCAAACCTGGCTGTCATTAACACTTTCACACCATCTCTACTTTTGTTGAATCCTGTGTTTATGACAGTGGATGAGCCCAGAAGAGACCAGTAGTGTTTTCATTACAAAATTTTGCTGGATTTCTTAAAAATTCAAACTGTACCATACTGATTTATAAGGCAATTACTTTTTTTTAAAAACAAAACACTGAAGGCTCTTATTGACTGGGTATTAACAGTGCATCAGAAAGTAGAATTCATCCATTCAGCTTTTTTCAGGCCACTGTAAGACATACTAACATACTGCACATATATAAAAAGAGAAAGATAATAGTGGCAATAAAAAGGTGCAGCAGCTAACAGTGAACTGAAGAGATGTGCTCTGCAGGAAGGCTTAAAAATTTTCTCCAGTTTAAGGTACTACACACACTACTTGCTGGATACAGACTTCATGTTCTTATGGATAAATGATATGAAATACTGAACAACAGTTCCACATTTTAACTGCAACATTTTCTCAGCTCCTTAATTTTGTATTTTCACTCAAGTTGAGAAAGAGAAAGAATATTCTGGTAGAATTTAAATATCATGAAAAATAGAAGAAATTTAGACTGTCTTTTCCAGAACACCATTATTTTAGAGACTCTTATCATATTTCTTCTATAAATAACATTAAATTTCTCCAGCTCAGAATAAAGGCCTTGCCAACAATTGATACAGTTTTCCATTCCTTTGCATTTACTGTAGAGTGATCTGATTTCATCTCACTTACAGGGTACACGTAACAACTGTAACATCTCTGGCTTTTGAAGAACAGCTACAGTAACATGGTCATTTTAGTTTGCTATCTAAAACTTAGCATCTTTCTACTCATTTCATCTACTATTGCACAGAAGCTATTTGATTTTTTTTGTTTAGTTCCCTTCAGTGAGCTTAAGGCAATTATAGATTTTGTATAACCTCCTTCAGAGCTGCTCTTTTCCAGGCTGATGGCAATAAAATCTGCAGAGAACCTCCAGGTTGGACTAATAAAAGGTCTAAAAATGACCATGCTTGACACATCTTTCTACTATATTACTTCAAGGGCTGTATGCTGCTTTCCTTCATCCAAGCAGCTTTGCCATATCCTATTTGATCCTGTATGTCTTCTGGAGACTCCCATCAGTGATGTCTCCAGCTTATTCTAGGCTTCCTGGTTGGACTCTATCCATTCTATCAGCAGGCTCCCAAAAGTGAACAGTCTCAGTACAAGAGTTGCCAGTATCACCTATTCAAAATACATCCACTGCCAGTACTTGCAATCTCACAGTCATTCACAATGAATTTCTGGGATGTCTGTGGCTGGTTACTGCAACTTGCACTGCTGAAGATGACCACAATAAAGAGGAACACTCCTCAAGCCTCATGCACAAGTCCTTTGTTGAACTTGGTTAGACTTAAGCAACCTGGCACTGTAACTTCTCCAGCTTCTGGATAATACTGCTCCATATAGAAACATATAGCTTCATTAGAGTTGGGTACAAGTAAAAATCTTTCACATCAGTAGAAATATTCTCAGCTGCTCCACATTACTTGAGATGAAAAATATGCTTCACAATACAGAGCCACATGAACAATCCTGATATTTTAGTGAATACTCTCCACTAGAATGCACATCTGACACGTGCTGAGCTTCTTGGGACACTCTCATATCCATTTTCTGGGTTTCTCTCATTTATATTCCTTGAGTATTTTTTTTTCCCTGTGGTTCCTCCATTTCCAAATTTCTTTGTATGTTTAAGTGCATTGCTACTATTCCATCAACTTTAGTCATTGTGTCTCAATACCTCCACTTCTATTACTTTTTATTGTGACTCAAGCAATACAGTCACAGCAGCTACATTTGTAAATCCTCCAAGCTGTCACTTCAAACAGCTGCAACCTGCTGATTGCTCCTTCTCTCTCCATTCGCAATCCTTATTTTCCTCCAAGTTTGTTCAAAATGTCATTAATTTGTGAAATAAATTTTACTTCTAAATGTGCAGACCTTTAGTCACACTTTTGAGCCCCACTGAGTAGTAATAAGGTGATTTAAAAAAAAAAAACCAACCAACCACTAATAATTAAATTAGCATATGCCAACTCCAAGTACTCACATTGGTTTCCTACCATCATTTATCTTCCTCAAAGCTGCTAAACACACTGTATGTATTATCATTTTAGCTTAGAGGTGCACCAGCACATTCTTTGCAAGCCCCATGTCAGGTTCATGAGAAAGTTATTTCCTTCTGATTTGTCTGTGTTGAAGTTGATTTTGTCTAGCTGCAATTGCTACTGGCTTCCCAAGCTACACATACTCTTCCTACCCCTTATTTCCAAGCACAATTAGGCCAGCCCTATAAGGTCACAGAGTTCAGAGAATGCTGAAGAATTCTCTGTCGCAATTTCAAAGGAGAAACAGAGGTGGTTGGGCAGTCCAAGGCATGGCTCTTCAGAGCAGCTGAATGTGACTAAGAAGTGACTATGAAGACTGCACGATAGGAAAAGAAACCCGACAAGGCTATAGATTCAGGATGCTCTTGATATACTAATAGAAAGCATTGGTATTATCTGGCTTTGGGAGAAAATTATATTTTAAAAATAAAGTCATTATGAAATAGTCTCACTACTGCCTTGCACAGATCTAGCCCTGATCGATGCAGAAAACAACTTTAATTTCTTCTGTTTGAGCATACATTAGAAGTGCTTTAGCAAAATTAATAATAAACATATCAAAGAATTTCTGAGAGCAGCAAAACAGTATTTGTAATCTTAATTACAAGCAATCCATTTCTACTTAGGGATTTTTTTATAGCACTAACAGTAGTGGCAGAGACTGCTGTTAGAGGGACTAGTGGATGTAATGGACCACTAGTCAGACTCATAACAATAGTTCACATGTTCCTGTACCAATATAGGTTTATGACAATTTTCACCCTAATGCAACTGTCTGATATCAGAGTAATGTGACTAGAAATTCTGGGTGATCAGCCAAAAGCCTGTTGTTTGTAAAAGTAAAAATCAGATAAGAAATACAGCAAGTTGCCAATACAGAGCAGAAACTGTTTTCATGGCATTGAATGGCAATAATGGCTGCTGGAATGGCAGCTGGAACATATGCAAATCCTGAAAGCAACTTTCAGGATATTTAGCTTCTCACCTTTCCTTGTTATTTGCACACGCTGAAGTCCCTCATGAGCTCCAGACTAACCTGTTATATCTTCCTCCTTCATCTCATGATTCTCAACTAACACCAAGTATTTCACAGCCTCTGTATGAGCTTTTCCATTTCCTAAGCATTTCTCTTCTACTAGATCCCTTTCTTGTTTTGTATCTTCTCTATTAGGAATGAATAGCATTTCTTAAAATTTTCTCCTCCATATCAATTTACCCTCAGGGTTAGCAAAATAATTTGGAAGATTTTTGCTAGCATTTAGGGCAATTTAAATTGCAAAAAGAAATCCTATTTGTTTCAATAAAATCATAACTCATCTCCCAGGGGAGTTATACTGCATGGGTATATCATCTGGTTAGCTATGATAGGATGCAGAAATCCAAAAAGCTGGCATTAATTCACTACAGGGTTCTTTTGACATCCTTCACTGGAAGGTACAACATGAATATAGAACACCAAAGTTATTATAGTAGAGGTAAGTAACTATGTAGCAAGAGGAAGTTATTAACAGAATTCGTGACATTGAGGGGTTGCAGTGAAAATTTATTTCTCTTGTATAGCAAGATTAATCAGCTGAAAGTGAGGATTAATATTTTTAATGGAATATTAAACACTTGTCATTATCCACAAACAATACATCTTAACCAGATGAATCACTTGTCTTTTTCAATAAGTAATTCTTATTTTCAAGGCTATAAGAAGCTTAAAAAATAAAGTTATTTGTATCGGGACTTCTCATTTTGCTGTGGATTGTTTTGGTGAGAATGAGAAGTGCCATTGAATATGCTACAGCGGAATACTGCCACTTGAAAATACTTCAAAGAATATTAAAAACCAAAAAATATTCTAGGAGGAATATAAATATAATGTCTAAAGTATTGGTCTTAATAACATGCATGTTTATTATTTCACATGTGATTATTATGAAGAAAATATAATAATATTACAAAGATGACCACAATTTTTGTTGAAAAAGGAAACAATGGGTTTGGGTTTTTTTTTCAGTCTGAGTACCAGAAAAATCAAAATGCTTCTAACTGATATACACAGAGTTGTAGAGTTCATACATTTAAATGTGGCCAGATTTTCTCCACGATTGTAGGGTTTTTCTCTACTTTGAAACTCAGTGGTAGAGCCTTTTTTGCTTCAATAAGTAATCTCTGGAAAACAAGCCTTGCAAAACTGCTTCCATTTAGAGCAGTAACAGAGGGAAGGCGATAACAGCCTGCTTATTCACAGATACCGAACACAAATTCTTCTTCTTTCTGAAAACAGTGAAAGAGAAAAGCAACAGCAAACTTTCCCACTTAGAAATTGTCAAATTCACATAGTGGATTTGACACACACAAAGTCATTCCTCTGTCATTTATCATTGTTTGTTCTAACATAGACACGTTTCTGCCCACGGCTTTTCTACCACCAGGTCTGTCCAAACAGCCCCATACCCAGCCCTCAGCAGTCACTCTTCCCACTTGCCTTGCTAGAGTAAAATGGGTTTTCTGCTTGAACCTGAATAAGTTTTTCACATGGCTTACAGGTTAATGACCCCACAATCACTTTTGCATCAAAGACCTTCTTGATGTCAGACATGGGCACTTTGGAATCTAAAAATATTAAGTGCTAACACTGCTGACAGTTTTCTCCTGAGAACAAAACAAAAAGGATTTCCTTCTATATTTTTTATAATTAAATAGATCATTCATTTAATACATTTAATCCCCTTCCCAAAAAAATGGTGGTAATTGCCATATAGCATCAGTTAAAGTGTTTAAGTATTTATGAAGTTTACAACTTGTGTACTGATTTCACTAAACATAAGTTTCCCGCAATATACACATCTTTAAAAAAAAAATTCTAGACAGGTCACCTCTTTTTGCTGTGCTCACCAGAAGGCTCAACACCACCATCCTCTACGAAGCACTTTAAGTGATATTCTCTCAGATCCCTTTCTAAGGATCTATCCTCTGGCTTTAACTAAAAAAAGCTTGCAAAATTCTGATTTATTGTCACCATTTGTTTCCAAGAGCTTTATTACCTAACAATAGATCAACTTGACTTGCTTTAGGCATTAACAACAGTACATTAGTAGGCCAATTATAACACTCTAAAAGTTTAATTTGTAAACTAGTACAAATCATTATTGTTTCACAAAATGAGGTTTCCATCCTATTACTAACATATATTAGCAATGCCAATTTTAGTCTAATTGGGGGTTTGATTTAAGATGCTTCAGTCAATTTTATTGATAAGCAGTGTCATCTACAATATATTACAGATGATCTGAAAGTTTACAGACAAAAATCTAGAGGTAAAGCCGTAAGAATACTTTGTTCCCTACACTTTGATTAGTTTCAGGAACCAGACATAAACGATGCCAAGGACAATCCTGGGAGGGGAATTATTGGCTGGTGTTACAACTTACCATTTATTTTAATTCTCTACAGAAGTTTTTTCCTGCCAGTGGAAGAGTATGTAAATGCTTGCTGTTGGTATTCAAACAGTTTCCCAGTAAACAAGCAGAATTAAGGTGATTTAGTAGAGGATCACTATATTTAATTAGCTGCGGGTTTTTTTGCTTTCTTACATTCAAACAAAGTGCCTGCAGTATACTTAACACAGTTTGTTTCTGATTTTTGTTGCTTGCTGTATTTAACAGGGTTGTCTGGGTTATGGTCAGAGATCCGTGGAAGCACTTGTTCATGTCAAGCCAGCAGTGAAGATACACTTTTCTTATAGCAGGAATTTTACTCCTAGGCTTTCCGAGGGAGGGTCTACTCTGCTAGAGGCCATGAAAGTGTATGAAGTTTGATCGGTTTAATCTCTGATCATACTTCTAAAACATGCAACCAGGCTGTCTTTTTGTTTTGTGTTTGTAGAGCAGTAAGATGAGATCCTGAGAAGCTACAAGAAGCACTCGAGAAAACAAATAATGTCCCTGTTGCATTCCTGGGAGAGAGCTGTCAGCTCCATTAGTGGAGAAAGATGTAAGTCTGGCAACATGCAAGATGCTTAGTGCCTTCGTTTCCGATATTATAAAGAGAGTCATTATAGATGACATACAGGCTTACAAGCAAATCTCAGAATAAGTGGCATAATGCCTGCTATTAACTGTGTTGGAGACACTGTAAATATCCCTATCAATACAAAACCTCATACTTTCCTGTGGCTACTAGCTCTTTTAGCTTGGGCCCTTCCAAAAATCGGAAGCAATGATGCAAGATGGGCCAAGTGACAGAGGCAGGGATATGCTGTCATCAAGGCTTCTCTTTTAATGGAAGCAGTGTCATCACAAGGAGTTACAGTGTTTGAAGGAGAGAGGAAGGAACTAGTTTTGCCTGATTTCAAATATTTATGAGGTCATATCTAAATGTTATTATATTTTCATCCCAGTCAAGAGACATGAAAGTAGCAGAAAGATGGTGAAATAAATTATGCAGGGAAAAACAGATAAAAGGAGATGAAAGAGATGAAAGAAATTAAAGCCATCAAAAATAAAAGACTAAGAAGTACTCCAGTGAAAAGTACTATATATATGTATATCAGCTATTTAAGGTGCTTAACTTCGGCAAGATTCTGGGAGGTCATTATCCCTCAGGCAATACAAAAGTCTCCCTTCAGCTAGAAAAAGACATTTATGCTGTTGGTCCATCACATGGAAGAAGCATGCAGGCAGAAAGGAGGTGGCAGAGGTGGAGGCTGGGGCATGGGAACACTGATACTGCGACTTGCTTCACTCAGCCAGTCTTCAGATTAAGCCAGCACTACCTGCAGGCCATTTAACCCTGTTCATCATTGAGTGGGTTTGCAAAGTCTTTGCAATATCTTGAAAAAGTTGACAATATCCTGATGGTATGTTTAGACACCTGAGAACTCAAAGATCTGTATAAATTATTGCAAGAATATGGCTAATCTCTTGCACAGAGAGTGAAAGTCAATGGTATCCAAAAAGTGACGGGTGCACACCACAACTTGGAGATGGACAGACACTGGGGGTAGCTTGAACTCAATTCCATGGTGAAATTAGAAGGGAATTGATCACATCCCTCCTTTTATCTGAACTTTATCGTTCCTTTCTAGAGTCTTGTGAAGCCAGTAGTCACAAAAAGCTGTAATTGATGCCTCCTCCTGCCAGCGCTAGTGACCCCATCTCCTTTAATGTTTTTCCCCTTTCTGTTTTAAGAATGCCAGTAATTTTAGGTTTTAACCAAGAGTTAAAGCAAGAAATGTGTCAAGGCTGGAGTAGAGACCTCTTTAAAGCAAGATGTATATTAGTCTAAACAGCACATATCTGTAAGAAACTTTTTCCCCCCTTATTTTATAGTACCAAAATTGTTAGTGTGTGCAGGAGCTCTCTTACCAAAGAAAGTCTCACAAAAATAGAAGTTTGCACTGTGTTTTGCTTATTAAGCAGCTTTATTGTTTTAAGCAATAGTCAATTAATCATTGAAAATGTTGCCCTGACTATAATTAATAACTACAGACAAAAGAGTATAGGCAAAAAGACAAGGTAGATCGAGAAAAGCAAACACATCTCCAAGAATAGATTTTTGCTCTCTTTATCGCTTCTGGAGCTCACAGATTGCTCTAACAGAACATGTGGCTGAAAGTAAAAAGAAGGAGAAAAATAAAGAAAACAGTTAAAGCACAGTCACTTTTGAACCTTTACATAGAGAAATAGGGAACAACAACTGATCAGATGAGAAGGACAGAACAGTAATACATTGTAGATAAAAATGGATACCAAGAATATAAATCCAAGTCCTTTCATCCTTCATACAGAAACATTAAAATACACAAACTCTTATAACTAAAGTTGTGGAAATATGCAAGCCAAATTTTGCATGAACATACAAATTTTCTAAGTGCTTTTCATAAACTGGTAATTCCCAGCTCTAGGCAAGTGGGGGCAAGGAGCAGAAATGAAGGACTAATGGACCAAGACAGCTGAGCTGAGAGTTCCTGGGCACAAAAAGCAGGGAGGGAAACAGCTTCTTCTCTTCTGCTGCTGCCCAGGTGGTCCTGCTCGCCCCCCAGCACCCTCCCGTGCCCACCCAGGCCCTTCCAGCCACCCTCTCGCCACCTCTGCGGGCTGAGGTGCCCACTGGCTCGGTGCTGCCAGAGCTGCTGCCGGGAGAGCGATACCTGTCCCAGCATCAGGCTGAGACAGGGGAGAGGGAAAGGGACTGGAACATCCTTGGCGGCAGCAGTGAGGCACAGTGGTTTGTTTTGTCTCATGCAACTGCCACCAAAGTCAGTGCCTGAGCTGCTCCTAAGGATCCATAATCCAGTAAACCTCTGCTGAATGGCATGGATTTCAAGAGCCTGGTCTACATCTAAGGGGCATGATGTAGGATAATACAATGTATTTGCAAAACCCTCCTAGTTTCTACAAAAGCTTATATTTTTCCACAGCCCTTTTTTTCCTTCAACACAGTTTATGTGGGCGTTTGTTCCACAAAAGAGATTATAAACACAAAGGTATGCACTCTTTTCGTTCCATCTATACCAACAGAAGCTCTAACGTAAGTAAATTGTATATAAAAGAGTTCACTAGCCAATATTGTTAAGCCAGCAGAAATTTGTAATATAGAGTTTGCAAACAGAACTTTACACAAATAAAGATGACAGACATAACTGTGAGGAACTTGTTCTTCAAATTCTTCAAGGACCATCTCTACCACTGTCTTGGTCTTTGAGGTTAAATTGAATACTTTTTTCATACAACATTCCCACTCACTTATAATAGGCACTCTACATATGAAATGACTGACAAATATATATGGTTTCCATTTTACGTACAAGAACATATACATCATGATATAATATATTCATTCCTAGCCTGTGTATGTACTAATTAAATATAAAAACTAGGAATGTATGCATTATTCCTTGCTAATTTTGCCTTAAGAGCTATATATTTAACTCCAAACACAATTTCCATTCTTTTCTTTGCAACACATTTCATATCTTAAATTATGAATGTGCAACACAGGATGTCATTTGGATGTCAAAGAAGCAATCAGCTGAAGAAGACTATCATTCAGAAGCCATTTAGAGGCAAACTAAAAACAAAATTTTTTTAACCTTTAAAAATGCTACAGTATATTAGGAATATAAGAATTGCTTCTATTACTGCCTGGAGTGCTGAATTTTTATTCATACTTAGGATTATTGCCTTTACAAAGTACTAAATTCAGCAAGAACATGTCATAAATTATGACAGTGATTTCTATGTAAAGAGACATGCTGCTGAACTCAAGAAGTGCAGAATAAAATACTCAAAGGGAAATAAAAATCCTCTCAAACTGCACAACAGAGTCAACACAGAGTCATCAATGAAGTCCACCAGTATAGCACAGCTTATATCCCAGACTAACTCCAGAAGCGGGCCGATATCTGCTCACTCCATCTTCAGCAACTCCAGCAGCTGGATGCGATGCTTCTCCCTCCACTCAAGCTGTGACAGACACCTCCCTTAGTCCCACATCATGGTGAGAACGTAGGAGACCCAGTGCAAAATCTCTAACTGGGACCCAGAAAACTGCTCTCTGAGGGACAACCCACCCCTTAATGCAAGATGCATGCTGAGAACATCCAGCCGCTGCCGCTGCCTACCTGCTGCCTCACGCACAGTCCAAGGCAGGGAACTGGAAGGACAACACCCCCACACCAGAGGTACAGAAGGATGCAGGCAACCCAGGAACAAATGCAAGGAAGGCAAGGAGAAAAGCTTTGGAAAACCTCCCTAAGCAGCCAGTGCAGTGAGATCCAGGCAAATATATATGATTAGAGATCCTAAGTAGACACACCTGTTTCTGATTCTCAGACTTGATTATTTGGAAGTTATATTTGGTTCAGTAATAATCATTTGTAGATGTTGCACATCCTGCATATGAAGTCCCCAGTAAGCCTCATAGACATTTTTTTGTGTGTATCAGCCACACTAACTTGAAAGTGTATTAGCTTATTGCTTATTAGAGCAACAATACACAGGATCCAGTTTCAGTCACAGCTTTAGGACTAAGAAATTATGGTATTAAAGAAAGTAGTAAAATTGAAGCTTGGTGAGAAACAAGTCATGGTTCTGCAAGCTGGGAAGAACTGAGGGAAGGTACCAAACCTAGGTGCAGAACCTGCCACCGTTGCAGGGAGTAGCATCTTCCCTGGGCTGCAGCTTCATGAACAGCACCAAGAAAAGAGAACAACTTGCAAGAAGTAGCAGGGAGCAGAAAAACAAAGGAAAAGGAGGATGAGAGTCATTGCAAAAAATTCAGAAAGCATTTTGACATTATTCTTAACCATCTGTCTGGTTTTGACCATTCAAACTGCTTAGAGACGTTTATAAAAAGTGGTTTTGCATTACATGCATTGTGCTGGGCATTTTCCAGTTCAGTTCTACAGTTATAGGAATAGTGCTAGTCCTGAGAAAACCAAAGCCCACAAAAGGTCTAGCATCTCTAGCAGAAGTCATCCTGAAATGTTATGAATGGGTTCTACTGAATCTTTAATGAAAACAGCCACATAAACAGTGGTATGAGGTGTAGAGCCAGACTGTCCAAAGTCAGAGTAAACAGAGCTATAATCAACTAACAGTCATTTTCAAACATGTTTAAATGGAAATTCTATGGATATGATCAAGGTTATCTTGTGGCACAGTTACAACAAAAACAAGAGTTGAAAGAGTTAGAAATGCACTTTCAAATAAAGTTCAAAATGATTTTGAAATTATATGAGCTGTTTCACATGCAAGAGTTTGTACTAAACACCTCAGTGCCATTCACATAATTACTTTCAGAGTCTGGTAAACCGCTGAAGTCTGCTACATCAGACACTTATCAGCCACTAAAGGTATATCCCGGTGTCACTTGTAAGTGGTATATTAAAAGCTCAAGTTGCTATAGAGCAAGGAATTTATCCTTGTAGCATTTTTATTTCTTAAATAAAAATATATTTCTTTTTATTAGAATATTGTTGATGCCTTCTTTTTGCATTGCTGTGGCATTCAAATGTGCCATTTGGGATCATTAAACAAAAGATTTTCCAAAGTTGTGACAATCATAAGATGTAAATGTTAGTTTGCATTGCACACATATACACTGTCCCAGCTCTCTCCCCCTGTTCCCCTCCTGCTGCAAAGAATAAGGTTCTCCCATACACTCATCTTTGTTTGACAAAGCAAATTCTTACTCCATGACACAGCCTCTAATTGCTCCCACACAAAACCAAATGTTTCTCTTCCCCTTTTTAAACCTCATCTGATGTGCCTATTTTGCCTTCTGATTAGAGGTATAATGCTGGAGGTGAAAGACTGAAATAATCAGGAAGATATTTTTGAAAACACAAATTAGTGGGAAAAAAACATAGATTTTAATGTTCACACTATGACGGCAGCCAGGAATTATGCTTATTAGAAGCTTTGCAGTATGTACTTGGTACAATTTAATCACCTATCACATTTTGCTTCTCAGTGGTACCCTGGCTGCATTTACTACAGACACCTGTGATGAAGGCAGAATCTTTGAGAAGAGCTAAAACCAGTATATTTTACATACTTAAGCTTCTCCCTGCCTATTGGATTTCTATCACAGAGGAAAAAAAAGTGTTCATTAGAAAAACACGCTACGTACAACAAAACAGGGCTTGAGTTATTGAGCACATAGGTGGGAGAGCCACCATCTAGTTCATGGAATTCAGAGTTGGTGACAAGTCCATGGCCACAAACCCCCTCCTGGAAGCAATGATACAGCCAGGAACGAAGCCTTGTGCACAGGGTCTCAAAGACCCGTGCAGAGGTCATTATTACTGTAGTTGCAAGACGGCAGAGAGTCAAGTGGGGAGGGGGGTGCTGTCAAAGGCAAACATGGCTTCAGCACAAAAAAAGAGTTGCTACAAAAGCAATCCTGATCTCAGTAGTGAAGGGTTACAAACCAGCAGGTAACACCAGGAATTTGGACCCTGCACTTAAAATAAATACCTGCAATGCATAACACATCAAAACATTTGATGCAGTTCCAGCGCTAAACAGTTATTGCACTTTCTGGGACAGTTAAGTAACTGCAGCCAAAACAACCAACAGCACTCATGCATAGGAATTTCTGATACAAATTCATAGACTTTGGATCTATACCGAAGCAGTGGACCTTTGGGGGAAGTGGCATTCACAGTATTATTCTTTCCGAGTAATAGTATGGGTAAATAAAAACTGTTTGGGAAGGATGGGTTTGTACTGTCTGCAACAGTGAATTAACCATCAGGGACCTATTCCTGTCTTTCAGTAAGTATTTTCAGAGGGATGAATGGAAATTCCACACTTAGGAGTAGAAAGTCTCTCCACAGCCATTTTCCAGCACCAGACTGCAGCACCTGAATCTCATAGCAGCTACAGTATCTGGGAATGGGAAGAAAGTTTTATTTTACAAGTGAAGGAATACTCCTTGATTTTAATTTTCTTTCTATAAGCATAACTTTGAAAAGGAGGCAAACTATGAAATATTTAGACAATCATTTGGAAGAACACCTTCTTCCATCTTGCAGGTGCATCTGCACACAAACTTATTTCCAGACGAGAAGCTCAGTCCCAGTGCCTTAAGCAGACATTGCAGTCAGGCAGCACAGCCAGCAGCTCCCCACCCCACTGTAAACAACTGGAAGAATCTGAATTATTCCCTCTAAAGCAGGACTTCAAGCATTCAATTGCAGGAGTAGACCAGTGTTTTTCCTAAAGCTTCAGTATGCAAAAGATTCGTGATATATTTAACATTGTTGTTGCTGTTATTCTAAACTTAGAACTTTGTAATTTTGTTGAAGGGTGAAAATACTGACCCAAAAAACACCTAAAAGACTCAAAAGACTGACTTAAATAAACTGAAATAAATTAATTTTTAATTTCTTTACTGGGAGGGCTATTTTTATGTTTACATTCCAGATTGGGAATATTGCATAGGAATTCCATTCAATTCTGCCATTTCAAAGCTATAATAGGGTCAATTTGAGGGTTCTGAAAAGTTCTTTCCAATTAAAAGAAGACAACTAGACTAATCAAAGCATTAAGTTAATTCATCGTGATATCACAAAATTACACTGGGAAAACCACTGTTAAGTAACTTAAATGAAGTTTAATGACGCTTAATGAACTATTTCCCTTTGTGAATAACTTTGAATAGTTTCTTTCAAAAATCTTATAAAAATGGAAACTATAATAGTAATTTTTCAAAAAAAGTCCAACTTGTAAATTTGCTGAAAAGACTGAACAACATTATTACAGGCTGAATCTAAAATGAAGGTCAGCATTTAAATTCCCCAAACCAACAGTCCATTGCTTACTTTGGTTTCCCTACAATCTTTTATTATTGAAGCTGTAATGCCCTTCTGATATCAAAGACATAAAAGTATTTTAACAGCAAATATTTCTCTTCAATCAAATCTTTTCTTCAGTATGGTATCATCTCACGTGTCCACATTTGAATTGGACAATAATATCTGAGACTTAAAGTTCAACCCAAAAAGAGCTTCTTGATCACTCTGACTCCTGATTACTAAAAGAGTATGAAAAACAAGCATGATGTTTTGCTAACGTTTGGTAATGACAAACTTTTGTCACTTTTCATCTGGCAAATTATATTTGACCTGCTCAACTTTCAATAGCTCAGGGGTATGTTGGTCTAAACTATTGCCTTGAAGGGTTATGAGATTTAAAATAATATGTTGTGGGGAAATCTCAAAAATACACTCACAAAGATTTTACAGTAATGGTAATATATAACACAGAGAGTAAGACTCAAACCACATAAACTGGACTCCAGATCAGATCACATGTAAAGAGTATCTAAACAATGTTTGATACACTGTGCAGTCTAGTCACTGGTACTTTCATTGCTGCCACTGAATTAAAATAGAAATATTTCTCAACATTGTCGGGGTGGTGCAAAGTATCCCATTCTTTCTGGAAAGTCATCACTAAATCATACCTGGATTGACACAGAAGTGAAGTTCCCAAATGAAACCTATACACGTGGTGGGAGAAAACATCTTCTGCAAAGAGAGGCTCCAGTTGTCTCACCCTCCCTTAAGGGCAGCCAAATGGCAGTCAGAGTGGGGAGACTGCCTCCTTCCTTTGACCACATTACAGCACAGTAATCTCAGTCTGATCCTCCAGGCAACCATACATGTATCCACAGGAACAAGGCTCCTGCTCAACAGCAGAAAACGGCTTTTGGCCATATAAATTACATCTGAGCCAGCAGATTCTTTTTAGTCAGTAATGAGCAACAGCTACATTCAACTTCAATCAAAACTATTAGCTGACAAAACTTCTAGAATAGTTATATTAAGTCATCTACAACTCTATTAAAAATTAGATTAATTACTATGGTATCAGAAAGAAATTCTGTTCACAATGCCCTGTTAGTCCAATCTTCCTAAACGTACAGAACTCAGAGATAATGCTGAAGTCAGGATCTGTCATGCAGAACCAAGAATAGTACTTTGCCCTAAGTAGTCTATGTTATATGTTGCATTATATTTCTTGAAAACAAATTGTATTGATAGGAGACAAGAATAATTTTACCTAATCTAAATATGTAAGATTCCAGAAAAAGAAGGGCAGACAGAAGGCCAAAACCATGAATTATGCATACTGTATCATCAAACTCCTATCCTACTTTAGAGCTGGAGCAGGTTTTGCATGGAAAAATAAATTAGGATGGAACATATATTGAACAATTTTCTCCATAACTGGTTCTTACTCACCTTAAATGTAAAATTTTATTTATCTTATATCACAGGGAGATATCCTTATTAAAGTAGCACATTTACATGGGTCCCTTTGAAAGGATTTAATGCAAACAAGGCTGAAATAATTGAAGGGAAGACATTTTCTGACTGTTCTCAAAAGGGCTTAGTGAAGAAGAGGGTAGCAGGAAAGAATTACTTTATTATATTGATTTTCTTGGGGGGAAAAAAAAAAATCAAAGTAAGATAGGTCAGATAAACCAATTGTCTTTTGTAAAAATCGATAGAAGCATGCAAAACATGAGCGAATTTACATGTCAAAAAGTGTTTGTAACTGTACTGCAAAACAAAATCTGCCCATTATTACTCTAATAAGGCAAGTAATACAAGAAACTAGCTTGGTTCATTACTGCACACTGCTATTTTAAAATAGTTTAAAGTGCAATGTATACACATTTTTCCTAATTTAATCAAGCCATTAATCTGAAATATGACTGATTATATATTACATTACAACTCACTAAAATCTGTTGAAACATAGCACATGACTGGCCTGCAGCCATCTATCTAAAACTGAAAAATAGTTTTACACCATACTGCAGAGAAAATTGTCTACTTAAATCTTTACCTAAGTCATGCATTCTTTATCTCCAAGACTCTTCTGCTCTGTGACAAAATGTTTTAGCCATCACATAAAAGCGAAACACACTGTTTTCCACTACAGGTTCCCAGTATTTCACTGGATATTCAGCTACAAAGTAGAAATTAACGTGTCTGCTAGTGCTTCAATACTTGATAAAACCTAAGACTCCACTGGCTTCTTTAAATTAGTATAGCTTCACATCAAATACCTGAAATACCTTGATCAATTCCCTGAAATACCTTGATCAATTCCCTCAAGGGGATACCTGCAGTCCCAGATACTTGAAATCACAAGGGTTTTGGAGCATTAACCTCAGAGCAGTGTTAGCAATTCCTATCATTAACATCAATCACATGAAAATTAGCTACAGGGCTCACTCCCAGGTTCCAGCAGGACCCCAGCTCAGAGCACCACAACTTCTGTTACATCCCAACTGTACAACCTGGTATCCATCGGCGAGACTCGAGGGACCCAGGCATCCAGCTTGGGTCCCTTATCTGCAAAGCTCCAGCCACCCCACTACACCTCCCCCTGACCTATGCATGTAAGTCCCTACATTTCTTCTATAGCTTCACTCACTTGTTCTTTAAGACAGCAAAATACTGGATGCAAAAAATTTGTCTGCATAAACATCTAAAGGACTTCAGGCAATGTTACCCTAAATCCACCAGGAAGTGGTAGATAATCTACTGGAAATGAGGACCTACAGGTCAATTTTGAAGTTTTGTAACCGCTATCAAAACTTCCCCTGACTTTGCCAGAGGTAGAATTAATGGGAAAGGAGCACAGAATTTGATGTATCTCTCATTGATAAACATTTTAAAGAAAAACAAAGAATAGAGAACTGAGACCTCTCACATTTGAAACCTTTATATCACTCAGATTCACACTGAGGACTTGGCCCGGTTTCTTCTGACTCCCCCTCCCCTAGTACAGAGTCCAAGATGAAAACCCATTTCTTCACATTATTCAATCTTCTTCTGAGATTATTTATTAGAGCGAATATAAGAAAATCAAACAGCAACCTTAGCAGAGTTTCTAATATTAAAATAGCATCACATCCTCTACTGAATTCATACTGGACAATCAATATAAACTAGTTATTAATAAAAGCCATATACTTCTCTCACTTTTTCAAAAAAGAGTACAATCTGCTTTCCTACTGTTAAATGAACTGAGTACTGCCAGGGTAGTCAAACCCTTGAAAAAGCTAACAAAAAATGTTCCAATTAAATCCTCTTCCCCCCAGTAAAAGTATTCCAAAGCAGTACTAAACATTTTCTCATTTTAGATGAGGAACCATGTATCTATTTGGTTTCTAATCACATTGTTTTAAGAAAAACAATTAAAAAAAAACCCCAAACTTTTCCATAAGCAAATAATTTTACACTCCAGACAACCATAGCAAGGTTATAACATAAGAATGAAGGTCAAAATATAAGGCTGCACTCAGCCTTGTACAATGTCTATTATTTCCAGTAGAAATTCATCCAATTTCCCTAGGTGTTCTATAAATATTGCCTTTTATTGTCTCCCCATCACCACTCTAACATTCATCAATCAGCAAGAAGAAAATTTTTGCTTTAGGTGCCCACTGCACAGCTCTCTGCAACTTCAATTAAAAAAAAAAATATATATCCCTCCAAGCAGAATGCATTCCCACCAGTCAGGCAACACAGAAAGGGTTCAGAAAAGCCTTTTCAAACCCCAGCGTTAGTCTACCTCAATGAGAGCAGAACCCAGCCACAGCTTTTAATTTCTACCATCTGAGTTTACTATGGGAAAAATCCAGACCTTTGCAAACATATTGTAATTCAGTGTTTGTTTATAGCAATAGTTAAGACACCTCTGGATTTCATTTTCTTTCTGACTTTTATTCACTCTTTACGACTTCTGACCACAGAGGAAGGAAGGAGCCAGGGGCAGAATGGAAGTCTGCCTTGCCAGTTGCTGCCACTATGCCCGACTGCTGCCCCTGGCCCCCTTGCAGACGTTCACGCAAGCATGAAGGAAGCACCAGGAGCAGCTGGGGAGGTCAGCACGAGGAGGACACAACTGCTCAGGAGAGGCACAGAAACAGGGGACGGGACAAGCCAGGCCACCCCGTGGTGTGCACAGCCTGCCGTCTGCCTGCAGACCTCCCATGCCTGGACAGGAGTAGGAGAAGAGTGACCACAACTCTTCTTTCTTATTTCCTACTTTTTCCTCTGTTCTTTATAGTTTTGACTTCCTACAGTTACCCTATAAATGTCCTTCCTGTGGCTGTTTCCATTCATTTCTTTCTCCTTTCCCATTCAGTTCATTTTTTTTTTCCTACCAGCTCTTTATTGCCTGCATATTCTCCCCCTCTGCTACCTTCTCCATTTTCTTCAAGTTTTTTCCCATTTGAAAGAGCCAATTTGATTTTAGTGATGAAATCAAATGCCTTTGCAGAACTGCAATTTTAACTTTGTTTTTGTTTTTTAAAAGAACATGAACATAAACATTTATAGTCACTGAATAATAAATATCAGAAGAGTTTCCTTGAGACAGTATATTTTTAATTATGCATTCATAACTGGCAGCTATAATATATTTTACTTATTTTTGTATACTTTACTGCAGAAAGTCTAAGTAAATATAAGGTAGAAGAATTCAGAATATGTTACTCACGACATTCATTTATCCTGGTAACCAGACATGAGTTTTATGTGACCCAAAAGAGGTGCTTCTCATTTTCCTTCATGACTCTGTCTATTGGGTATTAAAAAAAAAATAAAAAAAAAAAAATTTTCAAAGTAACAGCAGCATGCAATAGCAGGAAAAAGGGACACACAAGCCTTTCACTCGGTTTAAGACAAACTGTCTTCTTTGAAACAAAAGACTTATACCTCATCTACTCAGGCAATTCTTTCTATTGTAACAACTGGCAGCCAGTTACTGACATTGATAATTCAGCACAAACTTGAAACAAAAACAGAGGAAGTAACCAAGGCCAACAGCAGATTCTACCTCCTGCTCAAAACCACATTGAGCTTTATCAACACAAACTGCAGCTTCCCTTGTCTGTAGCTTACGGCATAGTTGCATCAGCACACAACTACTGAGCTGGTAGATAATTCAGCACTTACACAGCTACAAAGGGAGAGTTTCAATCCTCAGGTCAATTAAAAATGGACCTAAAGAAGCCAGCAAACTTAAACTGGAAGGAAAACAGGTGGGACTTCTTTTATAATGATCATCATTTAGAGCATCTGTGTTTGTTTCCTCAGAGATAGTCTTATTTCACACAGTTGCACTGAGATTTCTTTATTGAGTTTGTCAGTCAAACCTTATCCTAATTTCTTTGGCATATGAGCAATGCTTTAAGAGCTAGTCTCATCTCTGCAATGAGAGTAACAGAGTCATAATAGGGTTACACAGAGCAAAACAGAAATATTGGTTTGATTCTGCCAGTTTTTCACTCCCTGGGCAGAGGATAGCTAGATTATACTTGGTACCTGCCCATTAGAGCCCAACCAACATTAAAAAACACATTGCAAAGCAGAAATTGCAAGGTGCTCAAGACAGAAAACAAAGTAAGACATCATCTACTGGAAGAAGCACTGATTCCTGCTCTTCTTCCAGCAGTGACACAACTTCTCAAGTTCTACAGGGACTAAAGCACAGACCCCATACTAAAATAAAAGTCTTGAGCAAAGCACCCCTCATGGTCCCCACCATAGTGAACCTGTGAACAAAGAATCAAGTTGGAAGACTTAAAATAAGCAAATACCTGGAAACCAGCACACAGATGAAGCTCCATCACACCCAGAGCAACAGCAAGCCAATCCTGAACAAACTGACCCCCCTGCCCCCTTCCTAGCCACTAGGAACCAAGTGCCCCTGCTCCAACTGCCGTGCCACACAGTTGACCGCGCTCCTGTCCCCGCTCCGGGCTGCTGAGCCTCCCTGCCTGCAGCTGCAGCCCTTGCAGCTCCCCTGGGCTGCTGAGGGCTTTGGTTAACACCAAGCACGTTAGGAGCTGTGCCAGCCGCTTTCTCTTCTAGCATTCTCCATTAGGTGGAGATGAGCAACTCATTCAGTGTAACAAAGCTTGCACGAAGGCATATAGGTGTATGTCTGCTTCTAAAGTAATAGGGGCTAAATGACAAATTTAACCTTGTTACACTATAGCATACCTGTAGTAATAGGAGGTTGGTGTTGGCCCAAAGCTTAAAGTAGCATTCCTGTGAGAAGGAATAGTCTTGAAATATAGTCCATACTGTGCTGCATCCTCTTTGAATAAGTCTTTGTCTTTTTACTGAAGTGTTGTTCATTTAGAAATGCAATTATTGCTGATAATCATTTAAATCAAGGACTGAAACCGTTCACTGCAGACCCTGTGAGGCCACTGAGTACAATGAAAAAAAGCCTCTTGAATTCTAATAGGAATAGAAATGCTGTAGTAAACACAAGACCTATTTGCCTGTGGGTATCTAAACGGTCTTCTTACACATTTATCTGAAAATATATCCCAATAAACAAATGTCACGCACATTTGTAGTAAAATGTATTTATTGACAGACAGACTAGGTGATATATAACATAAAATTAGTGTCAAAGAAAAATAGACTATTTGGTTACACTCTTTGGTACTTACCAAAATATATCTGGGTCTTTTTATTTGCCTATTGTTAATGATAAGAAGAGGTGATCAACATTAGTGTGTGACAATGAGCTGTGACTAGCAGGACCTGTGCATGAGAAGATTTTTCTTCCAGGAGCTGCTGAAAGCCTTTGGGTTGCAGGGAGGACCACAGGAGCAGAGGACAGTTTCTACCTCTCCAAAACTGACTCTGTAGGTGGACGTTTCATGAAAACATCTTGAAGCAGTGTAGCACTCCTAGTTTTGTCTACAATTCTGAGGCATAAAGACCAGCCTTGTTAATAAACTGACTAAAGTGTTCCAGCTATCATACTGGACTGGGAGGCTAGAATGGTAGCAAGGGAAGAGGAAAGAAGAGAGAGTAGTTGTCTTCCTTGTCTGACATAGTGCTACTATTCTTATGAAATACAAAATACAGACCTACTTAACAATATGGTCCAAATGTATTTTACATCTTGAAACTGGCATGAGCTGGTATAGAGGAGGGCCTGTTCCATTAGAGCATGGAATTAAAGGGAAAAATTTCTGTACGTCTATCGATTTTCCCCTTTTATGACTGAAAATGGAGATATTTGGTTTATAGAAAGGAAAAAAAGAAGAAAAAAAAAATGGACTAGCATTCTGAACAGAAAGCAGGTATGAAAATCTTGTCTTTGTCACAAACTGATAATGATTTGATCTGCTTTGACAATAAAAAAAATAGGAAATACTATCAGGACAGACTGTTGTGTTATTAGTGACAATCAGCTTGTTGACAACTTCTCTGTGGTGTACTTTTCTTTAGCTAAGAGGAAAAGTTTGCTGCTTTCTTGAAGCTCTCCTTTTAAATGGTGAGATTCTGCCTTTAAATAAAATTTAAAGAAAAAAACATCTCATTGCTGAATTATCTCTGGGTTATAATACTGAACTCATAATGATTGATAACTGATTAGTAAGCTGCCACACACTGGATAGTGAAGGGGACATTTTGCTTTCATGACATCTTTTCTGTGACCGGAATAGAAATAAAATGTCTTTATAGCTCACCTTGTTATAGCTTGCTCCCAGGAAAGTTTTCTGACCCTGAAGTCATCTCTGAGATTCTCCAACTGTTCTGCTTTGTGTAAAAAGACAGAGTTAGGACAATCTTACCCAAAACATTCTTTTATTAAAAGGTACTTTTGCAATATAATGGGGTTTTTAATCCCTGTTGAGGGCAGAGAGACATTTTTCAGCAGGACAGTTGCACTGGAAATGCACAACTCAGTAGCACTGCATCATTCTTCTCTGCAATAAGGATGAGAAGTTTTCAAGTCCTTGTTCTTCTTTTAGCTCATTATGATTTTTAGTTTGTATGCTACTTGCCATATACGTAAGTGTGTGAAAGAGTGGAAGAAGCAGCAGGGAGTGCTTTACCATCAGCTGTGTGTTGTAAGGACAGAAGATGACTGCTTTCAGGTGCCGTACTGCTGGCACACGTTACTGCGGTGCAAGAGAGCGCTGCACGCCAGGACCCCCTCAGAGGGGCAGCTGGGGCCACTTCTCTCTGTCCCACTGCTTCTGCAAGACCTTGAAAGATCTTACACTGCAGAAATATGTCTGTCAGTTCCCAGCCACTATTGACTTTGGCTACACTGCAGTCATTTACTATAATAGCATGGAGCCTCTCATGAAAGGAAATAGTTTTCTTACTGGAAAACTACTTTAGTGCATCTGTGAGAAATAAGGAAATGAAATGGGTAAATAAACACATTAGAGTGAACCCAAACAAACAAAACTAAAAATCCTTTAACAGCTTGAAGTACTTTTCATAAGTATATCAACTGTCTCATTGTCAAGTATCAATTATTTTAAATCAAGGAAATGGATATAAATACACAATAAATTGTGTGCTGTTTCAGTACGCATTTGCTTTATAAATAATGTATTGCATAACAGCATAACCTTAGTTCTGACCTTAAATAAATACTGTTACAAAGGAATTATCACATTCTAACCATCACAACAGTAACTGCTTGTGGAAAAGACAACCATAAAACAATTATTTATATACATGTTAATGACATCTACTGACAAGCATCAAATACAAGTCTGTGCATATACGCTTTGTTAGAATAAGTGGAAAAATACCTCAATAAACTATCTGGTAGAACTAACAAAAGTCACAGCAATTAAAAATACTTTAAAATTCTACAGCACATTAATATATTAGACTATTAAAAATGTCCATAAGAGTATCCATTAACATGCTGATTTAAAAGATCCCCAGCATATTGTTCAGGGTCAAGATTGTAGGACTGTCATGAAGTATGTATTTCTTTGTACTTGGATGAAAGTGTGTTTATTAAGTGGCTGGCAGCCCAGCTGCTATGCCCAGAAGTATTTATTTCTTCTGCTTTAAAAATCTTGTTCTCTGGTAATTAGTTATTATTTGCCCAATGAATTAGATTTTTAGGTTTGGTTTTGTTTTTTTCCTAGGAACTTCTACATAATAAAACTAACTGTTATAAATCACAGAGAGAAATGTGCATGCAGATCAGCTCAGCTGGGCTCTCTACAGCCAGAGTTATAGTGTGATTCAGCGGCACTGCAGCACGTTGCCCCTTCTCAATTTCCTTTCAGCAGCACTTACAAACCTGCTATGGGCATCTTTCCAGACGGCAGCACCCAAAGAAGAGTTTGCATATATTTACCTCTATTTGGTACCCTCTTGCCCTGCCCTTGCTACAATTCTCCATACAGCTCACAAAGAAATTCAGAAAATTGAACCCAAATGAGATTACCTTGATAATACAGCACTCCTTTGGAGGCCATCTTTGAGAACAAGGTACAATACTGCAAATCTCCAAGCTGAGAAGGTGTGATAATGAATTCAAGAGCTGAGAATGTGTCACTGTGAATTCAGTTGTTCTCAAAGCTTAATACATGCATGTTGCAATTTGATGATGCTTTATGCAATTGCAGGGTTGTTACTGTCAGAAACAATCTGTTTACTTTGCATATTTTCACATTTTTGTGAGCTGCCTAGATTCTATCTTCTGCAATTGGAATGGAGATTTACCAATTTATTTTATTTTTCAAGATGAGTAGCCTTGCAAAGGATCTGAAAAGGTCCCAGCATGCAGAATTTGGGAAAATTCTGGGGCATAATGATATTCATGAGGATTCAGATTCTACATTCATCTGACCTTGACAGCTGAAATGAGGCCAGAGGATCTCAAAGACCAAGCTCCACGGGTCAGAAAACCCCAGGAATAGAGCAAGGGGGAAAACACACACTCTTGGTTTACCAGTCCAATAGTCTGACATTGGATGGAGAGGCTCTTAGTAATGAAAAAAACAATATAAACAGCCTGGCAGCAGCAATGGTGGCTTATAATGGGTCCAGAATAAAAGGGCGAGTAAAAGGTTTCTGCTGGTCCCCAGTCCATGCAGCCTGTGCAGAGGGCAGTGAGTCAACCCTGTGATCGATCACTGGGCAATGGAGCCCAGGCTGCTGTTCACCCACCCACCAGGCAGTGAGCTCATGGTAGGAGGAGGACAGGCAAGGAGCAGAGAGGGCTTCTGCCTCTCTTCATTGCTTGGATGAGCTATTATGAGCTCCGCTGATCAGCAGAGGACAATTAGGGTCTTTACCTGTGAGACCTGCTCTCCCCTACACTTTGCTGAGATAGAGGATGCTCATAGTTGGGATGCTAATGGCTGTGTCTCACCATTTCTGCATCCAGTCCACTGTGGCTGCTGGCGGCCAGGTTTGACTCCTCCCTGCTGGGTCACTGGTCCCCTGACTCGAGGGACTGGGACACACCTGGCTTTAAAGCAGCTGTAAAGTAAAAGTTGTGTTTTATAAGTTGTTTATTTTTCTACTAGAATTTCTGTCATTAAAGAAATCATATTTAATTTTATGTAAAGCCTTGAAACCAGAAAAAGAACACCTGTACTGCTCTTATGTATTACTTCAGAAGTTAAGCTCCTTTTAAGTGACCTTTTACATTGCTAACTGAACCCTGATATGGTATTTCACATACATTATATATCTAGCATATATATATACACATATATACTGTATATATATACACAGACACCCACCATTCATTTGCAAATCTGCAAGTCTCATTCATGTCACTAGGAATGACGCAAGCGCACCCTCTGGAAGGTGGCTAATGAACAGCATCTGAGTTGTTTCAGTTAAAAGTAATTTTCTTGAAGCTGTTAAAACTTTAATAGGCAGCTTTGCGAAGTAGAATCCTCCCATGAGATATCTGCATTATCTGTCCTCTGATATAATTTGTTTTATACCACATGCAATATCCGCACAAAATGCAGGACTTAATTACTTGTATCTAGATTGTGAACAGGATAGAAGTCAGGGTATTGTCTTCTTACTGAAGGGGTGGCATCCACCAGCTGGTATTTTAAAAAAACACACTGGTTCTTCAGTTCACAGGCCAGATTTAACTGTACTAAGAGATTCCAAGAAAAACATTATACTCTAAATTTGAATCTGAAAAAAAGTCAGTTGCAGAAAATGAGTAGAGACAGTGGTTTATAATACAGTTTTGCAGATTTAACTCCACTTATTAGAACTAATGTAACTGCAAATGCAATTCTTAACAATTTCCAGACATTGCATATAATCCTTCACTGATATTTAAATTTAAGAAAGTGCCATATCTCTGAATTTAATTGATGTCATATAATACAACACAGGATTATATTACCTGAGTATCTTGACTGCCACATGAACACTTTTCACAGTATTTGCTAAAAATAAAAGCATATTGTTATACCTTTCCCCCCAATAGGAAAGCACCAGTACATCTGGCAACATACCCCTCTGCAGTTGCTGAGTCCCATAGGCTTTCTGAAACATGTTTTGTTTGCTTTCAGTCATATGCTCATTTGATAAATTATTTCTTTGCATTATGAAATCATAATGATTTCATAAACTTCAATATAAATTCAGTTAAACTTTGTAAGAAGCCAAGGTGGTAGAAATTCAGGGCATGCTACACTTCCAAAGCAGAGGTTTCATGGAATAAGTATTTAAAGGAGCCAAGGACAAATAGGTTTAAAAGTGAAACAAAATTGTGTATTTAAAAATGTTTTGCAAATTAGACTTTAAAAGCAAAGCACTTTTGAAAATCTTCACATCCACAGTTTTCAAAAGTCTAAGCTTTACATTTGAAAACCACCTAGAAAAATAAGCAAGAATTTAGGTATGCATTTAAAACTTGCCTACAGATTTTGTGATAACAAAAAACATTTTCCAGACTTTTCCAGTGGCATATTAATTATGCAAGATCAACAGTTAGTGTTATAGAAAAGAATTTCAAAATTTCAAAACACATAAGTTCTATCTAAAAGCAATAAATTAATGTTATTTTTTTCCTGAAGTAAAACTTTGGTGTTTATTCTACTTCTAACAATGCTTGATCTCTGTTTGTTTCTGGAGAAAAAAAGAAAAAATTCCAAATATTTGTAGTGACAAGGTTAAAATCACATTTTTTTTAATCCATGAATTGTGTACTCCTGATAGCAAAGTTAGAGGAACCTAAAAAATCCTTGCTTTTAATAGCAGTTGAGACTACTCACCACTTTTCAGTGGCACTCAGCAGTGTGCAGGACTGGACCAATAGGTCTTGGATCGGTGAAAAAATTATGAAAGCAACACATTCCTGAAATGCTAGGTTCTGCTTGCTTTCTTTTCCCTAAGGCTGTCTGGGGTATTAATCTAAATTTCTGAAGTTTATATGGTTTCTCTTGTGTTGTTTCTTTCCAAGCTGTTTTTTAGATGTTGGTGAGAAGTATAACAGCGTTGAGAAATTTCAAAAAATCTAAGCTAATATTTTCTATTTTAAGATGTTAAGCTAAGTACTTTCCTTTTTTCAAAAGATATTCTAATGAAAGTAAAATTAAAAAGTCAGTTTGGGACTTACTTTCATATCTTTTTCACTCAAAAATTGTTTAAGATTAAGCTACCAAAAAAATAAAAACAGGCTTTGTCCCTAGAAAGCTTAAGAATTGTTCACCCCTGTTTGCTTAATTAAATTTTTTTTTAATGTGGTTAGCATCTAAATAAACCTTATCAAACATTTCTTCTTCCGCTGACAGTTTTCTAACCTCCTAGTTGAAGATCTGAGCCCTGTCTTGGTTCATGGATGAGTCCACAGCAGAACCTATCCTAGAACTACAAATATATCATCTGCAGCATTGTAAATCAAAGCCTCAAAGAGCATCATTTAGCCTGAAGCTAAAATTGCTTGTTTATCAGATGGTGCCTAGCTTAGCATGGAGCAGTTCCTTGTAAATCTCAGGGACCTTTTACAGCATATACTTAAGCAAGCATATTGGCTCCTGGGAGACTTTCTGAGAGCTTTAATGACTGCAGACTGCTAAAAGATCCAGGCCTTGGTTTAGTTAAGTGGTTACTTGTATAGCTTGGCTCCATTCTGTAAACTCCCAAAGATAAGGTGTCTGCTTTATCTGGGGAAAGAGCAAGCATTAGTTTCTTAGGAAATCTTTATATCCTAAGTGTTAATGTTCTTGTGGCTTTTGGTATTTTGACCTTTGTCTGTTCACTTTTGATTTATGGTGGGAACAGAATCTTTTCCCCCTAAGCCCTTCCTATGTTTTATAGCTACTTTGAAAAGCACAGTGAAATACTCACAGCACAGCTTTTAAAAGTAGGTGTAAGGCTGCACTATTCATAAATACACTGTACAGCCTAGGACACTCTAATAACAATGACGTAAGAAGACCACCCATTTTATTTCCTATTATTTTCTGCTATTTTATTTCCCAATAAAATGGGTGGTCACAACAACTCCATGGGCCACTGCCCAGTGCAACTGAGGTCAAATCCCAGGTTCTTTGCCCCAGCTGGCACCTAACCCTGTGTGACAGAAAGGCTCATGGAGCCCGGCTGGGCAGTGGTGGCAGCGACAGGAAATCACCCCAGCAGCTTCCCTTGGTTTTCCGCTTGGAGAAGCGCTCGCTACGGTCATGAATTGGATGGATTTACCACTAGGACACCGGTGGCCAGGCAGCTACTTGCTGATAGATACTTGCATACACTTGATGTAATTTGCTAATTGTAGAGCTTGTTATCTGGGTCTCTCACTTTTTGATTTGAATTAATTAGAGTTCACCTCGATACAGCCACCTGCTGTGCTGTCACACACAGCATACATTGGTACAACAAAAACAAGGAATTCTTTTAATAGGCTTATTCAAGCAAAATATGCTTCCACTTAGATGTGTGAAATGGCATTACTACAATGTCATAGACTAAAAAGGGGAACATCATTTATTTCAGCTGGCATGGTAATGATGCAAATGAGAGGAAAAAATGGTCCACTGCATTTATAGGCAGAAGACCCAATACATTTAAAATCTAATTTGACTTCACCAATTATTCAATATCTTTAAGTCTTTCCACCTTCCATGTTTTTTTCCTTGCTCCAAGTTAAGAGCAAGAAGGTCTGAGTTTTGTTGCTGTTAGTAGCAGTGTTAACATTTTTTAAACCAAGAATTTTCACTGGTCTTTTGAGTGCAAACCTCCTCCAGCACCAATGCAAGGATTTGACCATATTCCTGTGGGTAACCACATGCTGCTTATCACAGAACTGAAAATATACTCCCTTGCTGCATGTTTTTCAAACAGAACAAATCATTATAGCACATAGCTAAATAACTTTAAAGGTGCACAGAAGCAGCTTTCTTTCAAAGCTGCTACTTTCAAACTACACTGAAAAATATGAGTTTCTTTTTCACTATGTATTTAACATTGGCAATGGAAGACTTATTTGGATATGCAGTTGTATTTGTTTGCTAAGAACAGGATTGAACACCAATTCCTATTTTTTTATACACAGCCCAAGCAAGTAGGTGTTTGTACAAAAGATGTCAGGACATCTGAAGTAAATCTGGAGTTAATTTTTCAGCACAGGATCAGTAATAGGTGACATTTTCTCCATTACTGTGTAAAGGTAGTTGAGCTGGCTTTGAACTACCTGTTGCACTCTAGATTGGATTGCCAGGAGCACAGGGCAAAATAACTCACTGTCATGGTCTAAACCCAGACAGCAGCCAAACACCACGGATCTGCTCGCTCACTCTCCCCCACCCTGGGGAATAAGGGAGAGAGATGGAGGGGTAAGGGTGAGGAGACTCATAGGTTGAGATAAAAACAATTTAATAATTTAAATTAAATTAATAATTATAATAATAATGTTAATAATAGAAAATACAAACAGATAATGCACAATGTTATTGCTCACCACCCACTGACCGATACCCAGACTGTTCCCAGATAGTAATCCCAGAGAAGAGAGAATCCTGAAACCACCATCCTAAAAACTTGAGTAGAGCTTCCCGATCAACCCTTATCTATATACTGAGAATGACATTAGGTGATATGGAAAATTCCACTGGCCAATTTGGGTCCGTTGCTCTGGCTGTGCTCCCACTCAGCTTCTTGTGCACCTGAGCACTAGCAGGACACGAGAAGTTGAAAAATCCTTCCTTTCTTAGCAAGAACTAAAAACATCAGTACATTATCAACATTCTTCTCATATCAAATCCCATACTGAATCCAAAACACAGCACTATTCTAGCTACTAAGAAGGAAGGAAAAAAAAAAAAACAATTAGCTCTATCCTAGCTGAAACCAGGACACTCACCACAGCTGTTATGTCGTGTGGGCACATCAGTCTTTCCTCTAAAGCTCCAGTTTTGTTCCACATTCAGTACCACTCACTATTCTGCATGTGATCTGGATGTTCAGGGACATCGTCATGACTGAACACAGAGAAACTTCCTTAAATCTGACATGTATTCTATAGGAAATATAAGATCAGTACTGTTGATAATAGAAATTGTGATAGCTTCTGATTTTTACTGGCAGTCAAAAGAAAAATAAAGCAGAAATTAGAGAATGAAAATTACATCCAGGTAGCTGGATATATAGAGATATCATATGGCTCATATCAATTTCTTTTTTTGAAAATAATTCATACTGAATGGTAGAGGGGTTTTAACACTATCCACATTTTCAGAGGACCCTTCTGTGGCCTTATAAAAAATGCATCATTTGCATTCAATTAATATAATCTTTGTAAGAATCGGAGGTTTTTTACAAATGTAGACTTCTACTAATAGCAATATTTGACATGGTTTGGTGCTTTATAAATTCAGAGCACTCTATCACTTGAATCTTTAACTTCACTCTGCTTCTATGATGAAACTGTCAATATTCTCATTTGGCAAATGGAGAAATTGAAATAGAGTAACAAATTTGGTTACCCAGGATCACAAAGGCTATAGCTATAATGTAGTTAAACATAGGGCTTCTGCTTGCCCCAGCAAGGGCTTCTCCCAGGAACAGGGTGCTGTGCCACAGAAGCTTCAAATTCCATCCAGGGGTAAACGTTGGGTAAACGTTGCTGCCTCAGCTAAGTATTTTAAGCATGATGTCTTGAGTTGCAATTATGCCTTTGGATGCATGTGGCCGCAGAGAATTTGTGGCAAAATCAAAATTAAAAATTAAGATTTCCTTCTTCCAAAAGCAGTGTAATTTCTCCAGTTTTGCTATACATATCCAAATTGGTTTTCCCAGCTAAAACACAAGCAAGAAATAATGACTGCCAACACAGACACACAAAAAAAAGGCTGTGCATGCATGCATGCAAGAGTGCACTACAGACTGGAGTTAGCAGGAAGGCAAATGGAAATATTCTGTAGTAAAGGGTGCATTGTGTTTTAAACTTTGAAACCAAAGAACTGTGAGAAGGCTTCATTTAGTAAACATTGTCCAGTTGTCAATGCAAGTTGTTTCAGAGACAGCTTAAGGAAAAAAGTCCATACAAGGGAAAAAGAAGGAATTTGAGCCTTCCGGTCACTGATCCTAGAGTTGGATTTAGTGTTTGATCACTGCCCTCTCTTTCTTCCTTTGAATATTGTTGCCCCACGTCAGACTTCCAGGTTTACCACTGTCTGGCTCTGTCACTTGGATCCTGTTTAGATTTCAGGTCCAGAGTCTGGGTCTAAATTTTTATACCATTAAATATGAAATATAAAATGTGCAAACTCATAAAAAGTGACTTTTCCAACAGAATCATAACTATCCAACAAAGGTTTAATCTCCTAATGCCTGTGAGCAGAAGAGGATAATCCTGAACCCATTGAAGTTGAGTGCAAAAACTCCACTGAGTCAATTTGCCTCAAGAACTGCTCATTTCTGTGTGGCTGTACTCTTAAGAGCATCCATTACTTCAAAACATGTTGAAAATCAATATTTTTGTAACTATATAGAATTTATGGTATTGGTGTTAGTAGGAACTAGACAAGAGTTGGATCTTAAAGGCAAACAATGTTAAAACAGACAAATGGTGCTAATTTTTAACAGTGAGGATAATGAATCAAAATCCCACATGGAGTAATGGTTTCTCCTGCTCTGGGAACCTCCTAGGTGAAGTCTAAAAGCAGCTCTGGAAGGACCTCGGGTCAAATAAATGTTCTGCTCAGTGCTATAATAGTAGGCTAAATTTATCAATACATCAATACTAAAACATAGATGCTAAGGTTAGGTAGTGCACTAATCTCTTCCTGCCCTAGCACTGAGGAATCACAGGCATAGTCTCAAATTCAAAGAAACTGGGAAAGTTACAACGTTCCAATTTTACCTAGCTACAGAAATATTTCTAGAAGGAAAAAATGGCTGAACTCATAAATGCTTATTGGGGAAGACTATTTCTAAAATGCTCCTGGTGGTTAGGTTGTAGGTATGGGACTTCAAAGCATTCCCACATCTAGACGTACTTTTTTTGTCTGGGTAGGTTCTTGTCATTGACTTCACTGGGCAAAAATTTTAACCCAAATTTTCTAGAGAACAATGTTTCTAACAGCCCTTATTGAAGTGTTTCACAGATGTGAACCATCTCACAAGCAATAAGTTTATTACTCACAAGTACGAGTTTATGTGTAATTGTTTTGGGAAGAAACATGACTAAATTCAGAACCAAAACCCAAGCAGGGAACAGAGGGACAAGCAAGTGAGGCTGCCTTGCTTTTAAGGCAAGCTGGGGAATACCAGGGTTATTTCTGCCCACCTAGAAACTTCAAGGAGAACACTTTTACTTAGACTATGAGGGCTTTCAGTAGCAGACACACAGTGCCCACTTTTGTTTACAGAGCATGTCATAATTATGGCTTTTAAAATAATACCACTGGAAAATGTTTTACTGGTTCTTTTTTTTTTTGTTTTTTCCTGTTTGATTAGCCTTAGGGGACAACTAAGCTTCTCTAAACCATGAAACCTGTAAAAACTCTTTTCTTTGATATATCAGTGCTCCTTCGTTGCTTTAGCAAAGCCTGACCGGCCAGTGCGGAGCCTAGTGAGACATGGTGAGAAGGGCTGGGTCCCTCACCCAGGCATTCAGCCCTCCAAAGGGTCCCTGCCACTAGCACTTCAGTGAAACCACTGTTTCTGCTATATAGGGAAAAAAACAAAGCCAAACATACCTTCCCCTTCTTCTTCCATCTTTAGAAAAGCAAGGAGAACTTGTTGCAGAGAAAACAAACAGTGATTTCCATGAGTCAACCCCACAGGGTCTGGTGAGGCTGCACATTGCTCAATGTTTCTATACATATGGAGATTGGAAAAAAGTCAGATCCTGCTCAGACTGAGGTAGGATCACTACACCTACAGAGACACAGGTGGCAATAATGCTAATGCCCTTTTAACTGTCTCTGAATTTCTCCTTAGGAATAAAAGGGGTTTGAGCTTCTAAGATATGAGAAGCACAACAGGGAACCTGCCATTTCCCTTCCCTGCATTAGCACAGGTAAGTTCAAGCAGATTTTTTTCTTCCTTCATGTTCCCAGTCAGGTCAGTCTCATTAGTGCCACCCAAGGCACCAGCAGTAAGGTAGGTGGGTTGCATTTGCTCCTGGTTATTTATTTACGTACTTTTACATTGATCTGTAAATACATGCGGGAGCACTTGCACCATCTGCTGCACATTTGTCAGTCACTGAATGGAGGGTGGACATCTGGGGATGTCACTGGATTTTGTTGATTTTTCCCCCATTAGAGCTACTGTTTCCTTTTTAAGCATGATGTGAGCAAAGAGCCTGGCTGACTGTAGTGAAAAGGCGGATGGGTGTATGTGTAACTACCTCCAAATCCTCCAGGTCTGAGTTTTCTCCCAAGCTTCCTTCCACTTTGTAGAGCTCAGAGTATGAAAACAGCATGAAACATAAAAAGATCAACTGTAGTGCTCCTTTGCAGTATGAATGGCAATATGACAGACAAACTGATGTACCTCCCATGTGTCCAGGACATCACAAACCCCCAGATTTGAAAAAAATTACATAATTTAATGTGTTCCCCTAAATTCTGTTTTGGCAGCTATTGCACATCCACAGACGCAGATGGGGAATGCCAGGACTGCCTGCCTGGGCTCCAGAACCAGAGCCAGAATATTGATTAACACTCTTCAGAAAAATTCCCTTTTTGTCACGAGTGATTCAGACTTACCTCCCCTTTTTCCTGTGTATCTACTGTCTGAATGCTCACAAATACACAACTTCTCACAAGTATGGTCTCCACAATCATCAACACTGTATTATCAAATATTCATGTTTAAAGTGACTTTGGGGACAATTGAAAATAATAATATATTGATTTTAACACAAAAACTTCTAGCTTGTTTGGAGCTTATTTGGTTTATGTTTCCAAGATAAACCTCTTAGTCTGAAAACTAAAGTTCAGAGATAGTTATCGGATTCCAACTACTGGCATGCAGTAAAAAAAAAAAAAACACAATGGTATCCTGAGGAGTAAAATAATCACTGCCAACTCCCAGCATTTTCTGCTTCGAAGCACATTTGTGCATCCTGCTCAACAGAAATGGCAAGCACTGCCACAGGGACTTCCCTGTGCTGGGAGAGGTAAGTGCAGGCACAACATGAAGCTGCTCAAGGCGCGCTCTGATGCACAGGGGGCTCTGGCCGAAGGGGCAGCGCTCTGTGGTGCCCAGCTGCTCTAGTTCTGAGGGCACATGGCCTTCACCCACCAAAAACATGGTCTGCTAGGGCTAGAGCAAACTGGCTGTAGCTTCTAAACGTGGCTATGGCTGCGCCTGATCATGAAAATTCAAGTCTGTGGGACCTGAAAAGTTACTTGGGTGTAAGTAGGTTTGCATAGCACACATGCGTACAAATTTTTCACATTTTCCAAGTGGTTTACCAGATGGCATCCTGCTTAGAGATTCCACCATTAAGTTTTTAAATACCTGTTATTTCCTACAACTCATAGTTCACAAGATACATAAGAAAAAGGCATGTTTCTTTACCATGATACATGTCAAACATACATTTTTCTAAACAGTAACTAAAAAATAACATAACTTTGATAGCACTGCAGTTCAGTGTCTGTTGTAGCAGACATTGCTCGAGGTCACACCCAGCGAACAGTGGAACAGTTTGCCTAGCACGCACTGCACCAAAACACATGTTATTCAGGAAGATTTGTTGCTTTGCTTTTGGCTCCACAACAGTACACCAAAAGGATTTCAGAATTAGCTTGTGGCCTAAAAGGATCAGAGATTATTTTAGATACTGTTCTTTGGGCCAGTTGTTATCACTATGCTCTATAAACACACTAGAATAACCAAGAAGGTTTTAGGGAGTCACTGTGAGAACTGTCGGGATCCTCCTTGGGAGGGAAGGAAGGAAGACCTGTTTGCCCACCTTCCACGGGCTGCTGCTACAGCATACAGTTCCTGCTGTCACCAGGAAAACAAACTTGGTACAGAGTGAGTGCACATTAACTCAACACTGTAAATGCTATCACACTCAGTTTTCTTTCAGAATTGTGTCTTGCATTTCATCTAGGGTAAATTGTCAATAATAGAAAACATACAATTGCAACCAATTCCCAAGAAATACAAGAATAGCTTTTATTTTCTATGATTTTGTAACAGGATTTCAGACATTCCCTTACCTTCAAATTTTACTTTTCTACTTTCTTTGTGGAAATTTTTCTCATAATTTTTCTGCTCTCAGCCTTCGTGCCTGCAGGAGGCTGGTAAAGATGAAATATACATCTCATCCTAGTGTCGTAAACGAAATGAAAATAAATACTGCTTATCACTTGCTCTCGGCATATTTTCTTTCTCATTCTGTTGCTCCTCAGTGTAATATAGCATTACAGTCATTTCTGGCTGTCGTGGACTGAATTTCCATTCTAAAATGGCTGTGAATTTCAAATTCATCCTATATGTGTACAACAGTTATGAGAAGCACATTTGTACAATCATCTGCAAGTTTTTGTCTGTAATGAATTAGTACCAAAATAAATTAATTAGTACCACTCCCCTATCAGGATTATATTCGGTGGGACATAGCAGGGGGAAATCACATGATATCTAATTTAATGTTTTCATAGGGGTCAGGGTTAGAGAGAAGGGTCATAATACAAAACCAAAATGCTCAATACTACAGACAGTTTAAGAGCTATATTTGATTAGATGTACTGATATTTGAATTTAGTTTTAAGGTTTCTAATTTTCTATTTGAATTGCAAAATAAGAACACAATAATGGATTTTTGTTGATAACAGTTTCACAAATGATGGAGAATGGAATTCTTTTTGTTTGCTCGAGGCAGAATGAGCAGTCCATTCTTTTGCTTGACCTCTGTATATGTGGAGAATATGTAAACATATTGAAACTTTGTTGTGCTCTACAGTGGGGGAATGAAGTGCATCGATTGCTTGCGATTATTAGCTAGAGTGGGATAAGCCTTCTCCTTATTATGCAGATTAGTGAAGCTCTCAGTTCCAACATATTGTACAGATGCAGGAGAGCAGCTGCTCTTACAGATGGCAAGTACACAGCTCCATTAGTATGTATCTATTGTCTGCTCTTGGCTTGCTCAGAGGATGGAGAGGATGGGTAAAGAGGAATTGTTACACAGTGAAATGTAAAGGAGAACACACACTCTTAAAAATCCATACCCAAGAGACTATTTACACAGCAGGGCAGACAGCAATCACATCAAAAATCTACCCTAAATAAGGACTTTCGTATGTCACAGTTAAGCTGCTATAGTTTTAAAATATACTAACCATTAAAACCAAGCAATAGAATTCAAATTTCACAACTAAGTGGCATTAAAATAAAAATAAGTGCTTGAAAATTTTATTGAAAATTTGGTCATGTATTTGGCCCATCCAAAGCTTTCTTTAGCAGAACCTCCCCCTTCAGAAAACACCTTACTACCCCAAAGAACAAATCTTCGCTTATTTTGCATAATGTAAAAGACAGAAAAGCAGAACTGTGCTTCATTTATTAAACTTTTCACCACCAGAATATAGTATTTCATGCAATTTTTTGCATTAATGAGAGCTGAAGCAGCTAAATTTAAGTTAGTATAGACAGCATTGATTGTGCATCTATGTCAATTATTCTTTGAAAAATGCAAAACAGAACATTAGCTAACCATGTGGTAATTTTAATGCAGTGAACAATTCCTAAGAAAAGATATAGCTACAGGCTGACTGCTGAAAATAGAGTCTAGTAAAGAACAATTATTTATAACACAGTCTGTGGTTGGATACACAAATTATGGTTGTACCAGCAGGTTTTATGATATACTTAACATACAGTTTATCTTTATTTTTATTTTGTACAGAGATGACTTACAGTGAAAAAGGGTCGTAAGGTACAAATGAAGAAGGTGGTAAACCCTAAGTTACAGTCTCATTCTCATCTGAAAGTCTGAGAAGCCAAAGCTGCCTAACTAAGTGCAAGGGAAAGAATACATATATAAATATATAAACAGAGCATCAGGTCCATACAACATTTGGGAGATGCTTGTCCTTAGTGACAAGCCTTTCACTCAAGGCAATCTCAAAGGTTGACTTGCTGTGAGCAAAGTCAGTTATTTCTCTTCTCATGACATGCAGGGCCTGGAGATCAGATCAGCTGCACCCTGGCTGGGCTACGAGGTGCCCTTGCTGCCCTTCAGCGCGAAGTCTGGGGGCCTCTGTGCTCAGGTAGAAATGACCTGGTTTATACTGAGCATAGATTTTATAGGTAAAATACTAAAGGGTAAGACCAAAGCAAAGTGCCATCAGCTTTTTTTTTTTTTTTTCCTAAGGTGGTGAAATTGCAATTAGTCATATTTCATTTCATTTTGGCCTGAAGACCTGCAGTCTTCACCCAGCTGCTGGGTGATGCTGCTGTATTTGCTTGCATCCTTCATCTGAACTTCACACAGAAAAAAGCTTTGTTAAAAACATTAAGTGAGCATTCTGTTTCAAAAAGGCAGTTGAATTTTTACAAGAATGTAAATACACAAACATAATATATGAAAATGATAGAGGAAGAAGACTGTTCTGAGCTGGCCAAGAGCAGAATATTTTTCTCCCAGAAAACCAGAAAGCAGTATAATCTAATTTTCTTTGTGGTTTGGGTTTTTTATATGAATATAAGTGGTGTCATGAAATCCAAATATGCATCCACTCTTCTAAGCTTGTTCCAATCAAACTGCACATTCGGGGAGAGGTTGTTCTACTTCCCTTGAAGTCTTAATTCCTAACTACCTATAGATTTACTTAAGGAAGTTGGAGGTTTTGGTTGACGAGAATTTTCAGAAAGTTGAATAACAGATCTTTCCTTCTGACAGCAATGATTTTGATTTCTACCTAACAGAAGAGAGTAGCTATGTCAGGACACTAAGGTGGTTTTCCTGCTCTATCTGCTCACAATTAGTCCAAATATAAAAGCTGAAAGTATGTCCAGGTGCTGATGCTGTGTGCTGCGAGTCTAAAATAAATTTAAAACAGTTTTGAGCCTCTGGGCAAGGCAGATATGCAGAGCGTGGATGTTCAAGTCTCTTCAGACAACGAGCTCTGTGAGCATCACCATGTCAGGCAGCATCTCAGACAGCCCCTATGGGAAACTCTGGTGTCTGGAGATCTATAGATTAGCAGTACATTCAAATTAATCTTGTATCTGGTCTCACAGATTAAATGGATACACTTGAAGGATTTTGTTTTGAATGAGTCTTACAGGATTTGGGATTAAATGAGAGCAGAATTTTTACTTTCTTCCCAAACGCATCCTGTGCGTCTGAGTCCACAGCACGTGGCTTGGTCTGAGGGCAACCATGCAATCTCATCAGTCCCACTCTTCCTAAAGGCTATTGTTTCTATGTTAACCCAGTCAAAAATAAATCCCCCAGTATCAGATATACTAATTTCGTTCCTATAGTTTTGTTTTCATTATTAATGATAAACAACAATATAATCACCATACAAATTTAACACATTGTTAAAACATATTTGGTTCCAAATATTTCCTAGATGATTCATTTTCTTCTTCCCACCTGGTTCTTTTTTTTTTTTTTAATCTTTTCTGGACTGTGTTTTGGTATCAATAACACCTAAAGTCTATGCTTTCTTCACGGCATGTAACCATAAATTCCAGTACAAAGTAATGACACCATTGCTAAATATAAAGACAACATTTTCCTTCCGATATTTTTCTGTTTGGTAGGTTATTTGTAACAAAATGTACAGATTACCTAAAGCACATGAAAAAGAGCAATGCACTTCATATTGAAAATTTGAGGGTTTTCCAACACTACTTAGGATGAAGATAATTTTGTTGAAACCCATTATGCCTTAAGAGATATTTGAATTAAATTTCACGATCAAGTCTCCAGATGCCTTCAATATGGAAATATTGAGAAAGGCAGAGATCTATCTTTGTTCTGAATTTAGAGGACTTTAATTCAACCCATCTCTAACCCTAACCACCAGGACAAAGCTCTAAATCTATCTTCTGACAATGTTACTGGGTTCAGGTTTTAATTTCAATACTGTACTCCTAATATACCAGAGTCTATACCCACGTAGCATCACTTCCATTTGCAAATTTCTAATACTTATGATAAGGGCGGTAATGTTGTAGAATCAGGCAAGCATAAAAGGAGAGATAGACACATTTTCATCAGCACAGCACAAAAAGAGCAGCAGAATCTCTGCCCTGAAAAGTTTGCCATAATAAACCTGCTAAACAAAAGGCAAAATACAAGAAGAATTGCTTGTTATGGGTCTAGGAGATACGAATTATATTTCCTGGATTCTGTTGTTCTAAGAATATAGAACCTGGTTTTTGAGATACAGAAGATGATACTACATATCTCTGTAAGATTTTTTTTTAATTGATTGTCTTGCCAAAAATAAGTTGTGCAAAAAAAAAAAATCACCTAGACCCATACAATTATCATATCAGGAAGATGGCGTAACAGGCTGTCAGTGAACAGGCTATGCAAAACGGGAGAGACACACATCCTTTGCCAAAACCTCAACTCAGTACTCTGAAATGACAGCTTCTGACAAAGTAGTCTCTATTGATTTGAAATAAAAGGCCAATAAAATGGAAATCTTCTAAAGTCACATCCTTTAAAAATTAAATCCATAAATGGCTAATTTGACATGTATTTTAACAATAGTGTTAAATAAATAAAAGTGCATAAATACATTTTTTCACTTTATGTATGTAGTAGTTAAGGTATCATTAAAAGACTTATTTTGAGACCATGGAAAATACATGGAATATTATTTTGGAAAGATGAAGGGCTTTTCTGATGTTACTCAAACAAACAAAACCAGACAAACTCACTTTCCATTCCTATTTGTAAATCTGGGATATACATAGCCAACTTCCTGCGGCTTACAGCTTTCCAAAACAGATCCTCATGTTTGAAAGCCATGCATGAAGCCAAATTCGATAACAAGGAGTTCAAGTTTTCCGAGTTAAACCTGTTTGATTTTAAGTGTTTGATATGTACCCCACCAGAAAAAGGGGGGAAAAAAAAAAAAAAATCAGTGTTCCAAGAATGCTTGAGAGGGATAGGTAGCAGACAACAACTGAGCTGAAGCTAGGTGCCCTTAAGAGTCCAAAACTTGTGTATTATAAACAAATTACTTTCAAGACAGATCCTGTCTAAACAAATAGAATCATAGAATGGCTTGGGTTGGAAGAGACCCCCTGTCACAGGTAGGGACACCTTCCACCAGACCAGGCTGCTCAAAGCCCCATCCAGCCTGGCCTTGAACCCTTCCAGGGAGGGGGCAGCCAGAGCTTCTCTGGGCACCCTGTGACAGTGCCTCACAACCTCACAGTGGAGAACTTCTTCCTTACATCTAACTTAAATCTACTCTTTCAGTTTAAAGCCATTACCCCTTGTCCTATCACCACATGCCCTTGTAAAAAGTTCCTCTCCAGCTTTCTTATAGGCTCCTCTCAGGTACTAGAAGTTCAGAGTTAAAAAAAAATCTTTTACTGTGTGTCATCAGATGTCTTCAAATATTCCATGTAAAGAAAAAAAAATTTATGTAAAATTCAGCTATAGGTAATAAAAGTTTTTTTCTTTTTAAAAGAATTATGGCCAATTATGACTAAGATGGAAGAACCTAGCCCAAAACAGTCAAAATTCAGTAAATTCAGCTAATTTTGTGTTTAAACAGCAATATTTGTAATAATGACAGTCACAGCTGAGAGGAATCACAAATCACATGAAGCATGTAAATACTGTGTAGTAGGTTTTGCATCTCAGATTATTTACCTTCTATTTATGGAACATAACAGAGACTTCTGTTTGGAAAATAACCTCTACTAAAGCCTGAAAATGATATTTTTTCAGGGTATCTCCATGATGGTTCCATTTTGCATCAACCAGAACTTCAAAATTTAAGTAGTAACATGTATGACTCCTTAAGCTGATAAGCATCTCGTAGTACATTTTGTCTACAAAAGCTGGAAGTACAAAGTACTTCTCTCTTTGCATGAGTGAAACTTGAGTGAATAGATAAGCAGTAAAATATCTTCCTTGTAAGGTAAAAAGGGGACATTACTGCCTGGAACACTTAGCTGATATGTTGTCTTATGATTCCCACAGTTCCTACTTCTCAATGTAAAATAGAAAATGAAGATGATTCTAAATGGGAAGATAATTCTTTGAAGTCATAGTTTTCATTCTCAATTTTCTGTATATATACAAAAAAAAGCCTATGCACATTAGTTATATTAGAAATTATTATAAGTTATATGTGTGCCCATTAAGCACTGTTTAAGTATATACATTTTCAAAATACTATAGGAAGTTTTGTAGCTAAGCATTGGGGCTGGAGCTTGGGAGGGACCTTGACAGGCTGGAGAGGTGGGCCTGTGCAAACCTCATGAAGTTCAACAAGGCCAAGTGCAAGGTCCTGCACATGGGTCAAGGCAATCCCAAGCGCAAATACAGGCTGGGCAATGAGTGGGTTGAGAGCAGCCTTGTGGAGAAGGACTTGGGGGTATTACTGGATGAAAAACTGACTGTGAGCCAGCAATGTGTGCTCACAGCCCAGAAAGCCAACTGTATCCTAGGCAGCACCAAGAGAAGTGTGGCCAGCAGGTCGAGGGAGGGGATTGTCCCCCTCTACTCCATTCTTGCAAGACTCCACCTGCAGTTCTCTGTAATCGCTGGGCCCCCCCCAACATCAGAAGAACATGGACCTGCTTGAGCAGGTCCAGAGGAAGCCACAAAGATGATCAGGGGGCTGGAGCACCTCCTCTACGAGAACAGGCTGAAAGGGTTGGGGTTATTCAGCCTGGAGAAGACAAGGCTCTGTGTAGACATTATAGCAGCATTCTAGTACATAAAGGGGGGCCTAGAGGAAAGATGGGGAGGGACTCTATCAGGGAGTGCAGTGATAGGACAAGGGGTAACAGTTTTAAACTTAAAGAGAGTAGATTTGGATTAGGGTAGATTCGGGTTAGATATAAGGAAGAAATTCTTTACTGTGAGGTGGTGAGACACTAGCACAGGTTGCCCAGAGAAGGTGTGGCTGCCCCCTCCTTGAAAGCGTTCAAGGCCAGGTTGGACAGGGCTTTGAGCAGCCTGTCCATGGCAGGGTGGTTGGAATTACTTTAAGGTCCCTTCCAATCCAAACTATTCTATGATTTTATGATTGAGATGGGAAAGTGAACAAAGCCTGCTTCAGTCACTGCCTCTTCTTGCTTCTGCTTCCAGCGATGAAGTGGAAACATCTCTTCCCACCTTATTTGTCTAACTCTTTAACTCTTTGGGACAGGTATTTTCACTGTAATATTATACCACAACCTCCTCAGGGGCCCCTAAGTATTGTTCTATTGCAAATAAACAATGCAATATTGAAAATCAGTCACAACAAGTGGAGGTAATTTGTGCTTGTGCCTACTGAGATTCCCTTTTAGCCCATGTGAGCCCTCGCAGACTTGTGGTTGCCAAGCAAAAGTCAAGACACCTCCACAGGGCACCACCTGCCAAAGTGCAAGACCAGAAAGGTCTGTGGCACCCTAGAAAGGGAGCTACTGAAAAAGAGGCCAGTCAGAAGAGAAAAATAAGGAAAATAAGCATTTATGCTCCCTGCCACCTGTATTTGTTGGAAGCCAACAGTGGTTTCCATGAGGCACACTTGAGTTGACCGGGAAGGTAAGGCTGAGCAGATGAGGAGGGGGGGAAGGTGGCACCACACATCACCCACTACCCAACTTTCCCTTCCCTTCCAGACCTGTAATTCTGCTACTTTTTCATGTACCATCCATCTGCCCTCATCCAAGACACAACCCATACAGAGTAATGCATAGCTGTTGGTCCAACCCTACAAGCAGTATCCTGTCTTCTCCCAAATCTTGCAGACTTCCTGCATTTTCCTCTCTCTGAATAGAGGGGATCAGCTTCCAGCAAAATTTCCCTTAACTAGTAGAGCTTTGCTAACCACAAAACACTTCTTTCCCTCCTCTGTCAGTCAGCACTGCGGGTTCTCAGCAGTCAGACACCTGAATCCTACAAAAGAAGATGTGCCCAGAGCATATTCTCTTCCCCAAATACTGTTTAAGACATCTGAAAGAGCATACCTCTCATCTTGTCACCAGAAGTGAGCTCTCAGCTACTGAGCACCTGCCTTTTCCCTTAACTTTATAATATAGGTCATATAATATTTTTGAAATATCAAAAGAAAGTTCTGCACAAACGTTTCCTGCTCCAAACAGTTGTAACATATATCAGATCATATCAGCAAAAATTCAGTGGTACAGGTTCCAAGAGACAGACTGTGTCCAAATTAGACAGTCCTTCAACCTGATCTTGGTGCTGCATATCTTACTGACTGGACAAATCAGGGATCAGTGACATCTGCTGATTTTACACCTGGGAAAGGAGAGAGAGATAAATAGATCGATTGATAGATAGATTGATCAATAGATATAGATATGGAATGATATATAGATATATATAATGATGTGGCCCTTAACATGAGGTTGTTTTTCCACCTCCATCAGGATGAGGCTCTACTGAGACTTGCAGCACTTCCCTGAGCCAGCAGTCACAGATGTTTCTTCTGGGCTTGATAATGAGGCCTCAAATCTGTTTGCATCAATGTGTCTTCTTCAGTCATGATAGAATTCCCACTGATGTCACATCGATATTAGAGAGGACTGCAGTTGTCTTAGAAATACCCAGAGTAAAGCTGTATCAGAGCTTGACTCTCACTAACTCCTTACCCAATCACACACATGCAGATGCTTAGGCAGGAGGGAAGGAGATGCATGGGTGGAATAGTATCATACAGCATATATTATCAACATCCCTACTAAAAAGGATTTCTGACCATTTCAGTGAAAAAGAGACAATCATTATACCGATAGTGTGATAAAACTGCTTACAAGATAATGCACTCTGAATAAGTCTCCTCTAACCTCTACCATCAGAAGAGCTCAGCTCATTTAGAGTTTTAAGCTCACAAGAATAAAGTATCCTGTAAAATCTAAGGCCATTACCCTTCCATATAAATTTTATTTAAAATATTTCTTATAAGTGCTTCCACTTTGTGTGTGCTTTGCCTGCTTCTTGTTTGCAATGAAGGTGACATCCCAATATCCTGAAAACCACCACAGACAAGTAGACCCACTAGAGAGGCAGAAGACCTCCTCTACTTCTTTGTCTCACCCCCACAAATAATTTTGACTTCCATATCATACCACATCATATCACATCATGTATATTCAGCAAGTCAGCATTAGTAGACACAAATATTCCAGTGCTCATTGTCATTTGCTTGTTTGTTTTCCTAAAAGAGACAAAGGGCATAAAAAGTTATTTGGGGTAGGAGCAACTGGAATAACACAATTGCTCAGCGTCTGTTCCTCTAAGTACAATATTAGTGACCTATATACATGAGTTACTAACTTTAAAAATCTTGACAACCACACCCAAATTAACTTTTACAATTTTGATCTTGATACGAATGACTGACACAAAGCCCAACTGCAAGATTAATAATCACTAGGGTATAATTAGTGTCTTGAAATGACCAAAAAAATTGATGATTTTGTGAGTATCATGCAAAAAGGAAGAATCCCGTTTGAATTACTCATATAACAGATGTTTGCTAGGATCCACCATGCAGCCTGCATACACAGTTATGCTAATTTGGCGTTGTTTCCCTTCAAGTTATCTCTGAGTCATTAGAGCACGCAGCTAGTAGGTCCTTCTGTCTAACTAATAATTGCCTATTATTGATATTAATTAACATTTTTTGCACCTTCCCTCAGTTTTGACCTAGTATCTGTTGGTAGTCTAATCACAGTGGCCTATTAAAAGTCAAAATACGGAGGCCTATAGCAGTCACGAGCCATTTATCAAAAAGCAAACAAGGCCAATTAAACAGGCAGCCAGACAGTTGTCTTGATTTGCCGCTGACTGTTTCTTGATCACCATTATAAATTGCTAATCGGGCAGAAAGTGCTAAGCAGTGCATCTGCAGGGGGTGGTTATTGCTCATTCCCTGCCTGGTGACAGGTGAGGGAGGCTAGTGATGGTCTTATTGATGTGAACTGCCCATCAGTTGGTAGTTATTGTTAAAGTTCATGATGCTACAGCTGATCCTTTCCTGCTGAGAGTCAATCAAATTAATTAGTGCTAGAAATTCTTCTGTATTATTCTAACACAGAAATACAGAAGGAAGATACTGTAATTTAGTTCTAGAGGCACTGGGAAAAAAATATCCATGTATTATAGAGTGGGGGGATAAGGAAAAAAAAAAAAAAAAAGAAAAAAATCAAATATTGCTTCTTCCATTATTTTATAATAAGGGCTGCAGCTAAAGGTTTTTATAGCCACAGATCAAGAGATCATAATAGAAGCATATTGACAGATTTTTTTCTGCAATACTCCAAGGAACTGGCTGTAGCAGGAAAATATATCAAAACCTTATCATCAGAGCTGAGATCTTCTGTGAAAAATCAATAAAGAGTTATACATGGTTTGAGTTTAAACAGTTCTCTGTAGTCATTTAAACATAGTGCATCTGTGCAGCTTTTTACCTCTGGAGACTGGGGTAGCCTAGCAACTGCAAGGCTTAAACCGATTAACTACAAATGAAGTACTGTACGCCTATCAAAGCAATTGCTCATGGTTGCCTTTGTTGCAGGGGCTGAGCTAATTGAACATGATACAGTATGAAGATAATTAACACCCATGAGTTTGTTAATTGCCTGTTAGCATTACAACACAGTCTCTGCATTTCTTTTTAACTTCTTCTGCAGCATCTTCTTCCCTTAAAAGGGTGCAGGACTCATTTAGTTGGCAATGATATCTTATAGTTTATTAACCCTTTTCAAAGGAAAAAAAATAACCCACATGTAGTAATGAAGCAAATGTATGCTCTTGTCAAACACAAACTCCCACTTAGTCCAAGCAATTTACAGGGAGAAGAAATTTGGTTTACATAGACTGTACAAAATATGTTTATTTTCAGGGCTAATTTATTTCAAGCAATTTAGCCATTATAAATGTTTTAAAATATCTTTTGTGGGCTGCTTTTATGACTCAGCTGCTCTGCCTTCTAAACTGAACGATAAATGTCTTTTAGGGTTAGAATATTAATTGAAGGCAGCATCTGGTCAGCAGCTGACCTCCTATACTTGTCTTTGTTGACTACCCAGTTAAAACTAACAGCTTATTTGCTCTATTTACCAGCTTCTCCTTCCGTTCTGGAGGTGGAGGTCTAAGCTCAATTTTATGCCAAAAAGTAGTGCCAACTAACATAAAATAAAATTGATTTTCCACAATCTATTAATCTGAAATAGATTTAATCCGAGCAAATTCCTTTTACATTGGTTATTGTGTTTTGGAAAGTATTTTCTTTATTATACTATCTTCTGAATTTGTGAAGAATGCATATGAAAACTCATAAAGACAATGTAATACATGCCATAAAATTATATAGGACATTTCCTTCTAAGAATGCAATGCTTAAAACGAAGCAAAATAGAAGAAAAATAGACAAAAAGGATAACATTTGGTTGCCATAGGCAAGTCTCTAATGTTTAAGCTCTACTTTTCCAACATTGAATGTAAATGCCTCAATTGTGTCGCAGTTGTTTAGAGTAGATTTTCTTAAATGATCTTGGGTTTCTGAGCTGTTACTGTCATAGTTAATACTTGCAGAGAAGCTGTTCCCTTGAGGAACACTACTAGTGCCCAATTACAAGTTCCATCATCAATCATAAGTATTATTTATTCAGCAAAATGAATTGCTAATTAATAACTGATGAGCATTATGGCCTTGAAGTCTGTAACACTATTAATTACCTTGGCAATTGGGATTCTGCTGGTGTAGACTACCAAGCACATTTTCTCAACAATTAGTACGGCAAGATTACAAGGTGCATACCTGCTATGATAACAAGGGGGTGATGATCTCTAAGGTTTTTAGAGAGCCATGTAGTGTCTGCAAAGAGTAAACAAGATTACAGCCCTACTGCGCTGGACTGTATCCTTAAAATTGTTCAGTGACAAAGAGAGAACTGTTTTGTACAGCGTGTAGACTGGAAGATTTGGCATCACATCCTAAAATGAGGGTTCCTGCATAGAAGCAATGTGGTAGCAGTATGCTCAGGGTAACGTTGCTGCCTTGTGCTTGATACCCCATGGCTGTTTGGCTGGTGCGGTGCGCTGTGATTAGTACACTGACCTGCGACTTTAGACCTCTAGCAACTGCTACCTACACGGTCTCATAGTGGTTACACATTAACATCACTGTAAAACTGAATATTTAATGAGAAAGGAAGAACACAATCTACAAAAAGAACAGCTTCTTTGGTGACTTAGGTATTCACAATGCTGATGCTAATTTTGCTCTACAAGTTGATGATTTACTCCCAGTCCTTCTCCCAGCCATCTTCTGCTTTCTCTTCTGCTCCTGTGTCACCTTGCATTTTGAGTGTAAATTCCTTGGGGCAGAGTCTGGATTTATATTTGTCTGTAAAGTATTCAGAATATCTATGGAGCTGTACAAACAACTTGAATATTGCCCAATAAACTGCAAGACTAAGATCAGCTCCTGCCACAACACCAAGATTTGTTTTCTGATTGTCAATAAAAAAGTTAAGCTATTGCAAGAGCTCAGCTAAGCTCCTAGACCATGTGATAGCTGCACAGTGATAAAGACCAAAATTATTATTGCGGAACATGGAGGACTCTAATGTGGTGTATGCACTATAAAAACACAATTTCCAGCTGCAATACAAAAGCAAAGCCCTATATGAAAGCAATCATATTTGCATCTGGTTTTTTTAAAGTGCTGAAACAGGCTAGAAGATGTTGGAAACGTGCTAAGTCTATCTTTTCTGTATCACTTTGATAGTAGGCTGGTGGCCAGTCCCTATTGTCATTTTAACTCCTTACCCCAAGGCTAAATTTTGCATTCATCAAACAATAAAACCAACAGCAGTTTTTGTGCCATGAAGCAATGAGATGTCTGCCATCCCATCAAGAGGAGGATATTTACTGCAATTATTCAGCATGAAGCTGGTAATGTACACTCATAATGGCTAAGCAAGCAGTTTTGTTGGAAATCTCAATGTACTGGACAATGTTCAAATAGCAAAGCAAAAGCCCAGAAACTTGGTCTTGTTCATCGCCACATCTTTATGGGAAACTTCCCACAGTTTGAGCCTAGATAGTACATTTCTGATTTGTGTATGTGAAGTGAAAAAGAATGAAAATGCTCTTTCCTGAAAAATTACAGTGGCAGCAATGATCTCTGTGATGTTTGTAAGGAGAAATTTCCCTGTTTCCCATGGACGACTTACACATAGACAATTTTATTTGGAGACAGGGGACTTTTTTACATTTTCTTCCTAAACCCAGTGGTTTCTACTGAATGTCAAACTACTTTTTGTCCTGTATTGGCTAGCTGTAAAAATGAAACAAAATCCTTTTCCTACTGATTCTCTCTTAAAAATATATATATGAAAAGTAGAATATGAAGAAACAGTTTCTTGCTCATGACAACTGCATTCAGATGAAATACAGCACATTACACTTAACTGTAAATGCTGTCTGTTTTACTTTTATCCTACTAAATGTAAAGGCTGCTTATCCACTTTTCTTATGTTGAGAGGTAAAGGGAGGAGAGTGCTCTATGCCGCAGAATAAGACCACCAACTCACAGACCACCATCCATTCCCAACTCAAAGATTTGGGAATCAACTGATTTGGAAAGGCTTCATTAGAGGAAACCTTTGGTCATCATATGTTCATTTTCTCTTGTGCTGCAATATAAAACAACCCAGGTAAAGAAAAGATGACTTCACTAATAGAGGATATGAACACAATCTGTGCCAGGTTTTGTTCCTTCTACTGCTTTTTTGGCAGGCCCTGTGCTGTGTGACACCCTGACATAGTCCCACATCACGACAGCATACCATAAAAACAGAACGCTGGAAGCAAAACAGCTTTAACAATATTTGTCCATCTGGCTTCATTTGTTTTAACTTGGGATCTGGAGAGAGCGAGGGGCCTTGGCTGGGAGGGGCCTTGGCTGGGATCCCCTGGGATCTCACCCAAACCTGGGGCCGCTGCTGGGAAGTTTTCCCAGCTGAGTCTCAGTCCCAGCCTGACGCACACCACCTCTGTGCCTACAGGTCCTGAGGAGCCCTGAAGAGGCCAGGTGCCTTCTGCTAGTAGTAGTGTGCCTATCTCAGAGGAAATTATATATACATACACACACACACACACATAAATAAATAGATAAATAAATAAATAAATAAATAAATAAATAAATAAATAAATAAATAAATAAATAAATAAATATCTGTGTTTTGGAGTGTGCCACCTGCTCCTGAACAGCTACTGATGGAGCAGGAGCATCACAGGACACGTCAAATAGCCACCGCGTCGCCGCGTTCACTGCATGGGAGCACCCGGCGTCATTTGCTGCAGGGGGGAGGGTGCATGGCTTGGGACAGGGGCGCACTGGACAGACTGGCTCTGTGAGATCTGTGGGGTAGGAGCTGCCACAGAGCATGTGAAATGCCACAGGGAGAGCCCCAGCCTTGAACAATAAAACAAACCAGCCCCCACCAGTTAGCTAGAAGACCAAGGCTCACTGCACTGACCACAAAGACCAGATATGTGCTCTTTAGCCCCTAAAACAGAGCACACACCTTTGCAAGGAGAGAGCCCCAAAACGTGGTAAGGGAGCTACCACAGGGTTGGCTCAGGCAAAGCTGTCCTGAAGCCAAATCACTCTAAAGCATCATTATCTTTCTAGAAAACTATGTTTCAGCAGTGCCAGCAGGAATCCTGGAACCCATATACTTGCTCAAGATACAAAAAGCTGTGATACATTTTAGCTGATAACAAAGAATCATTCTTTTCACTCATTACTAGGGATAATACTGATTGAAAAGATCATGGTTTTGCTCTGTCTCCAGTTGTACTTCCTTTGGATAAAGAGAAGGAATCATTTAAGATGTGGGCTATGTTATTTGTAATGCTTAATCCTGGAAACATCCATGTCTGGAGAAAAAGCCTCTGCTGAATTTTGCATTTCATTTTGAGAAACTTCTGTAGAGAGCTCAAACCCCCAGGAAGCATGTAAAGTTCACAGTCAGAACTGCAGAATAAAGGATCCTCTTTTCAAATAATACCTATTACAAATGTTAAAGATGATAGAGTTTTTATTTTGTTTCTTTCAATTCCTGGCCAGTGCAGCATATAAACTAATCATGAGGTGTTCAGATTAATACCTATTCCATATTTCATAACACATAAGATAGCAGATTTTCTATTTCCTGATTGAAGTCAAAATAAAAATTTTCCCAGTAAAGTCACTCATTTGTTCAATTTCATCAAGCTGGTATTTGGTCCTCCAGAGACGTGTTTATCTCTAGAGAGTTCTTTTAAGAAGTTACCAAGAAAGTTAATGGAAGACTGAAGCTAATGGCACACTCCAGGGAAAAGAAACTGGAAAACTGTGTTCTAAAAAGCAACATGACCTGTTTGAGATATGTGTTGCAGAAGCCTTCAGCTCCCCTGTATGACTAGCAAACACGTTTCACTCTGAATTTTCACTCCCTTCTTCAATCAACTTTCTTCTTGCCAAATTCCTTTTCATTTTAAGCTATCTGCAGCAACATGTTTATCTGGATTCAACAGTGTATCCACTTAGCACTGTTTACAATAAAGATCTGGTTTTAAAATAATTTGTATTATATTATAGGCAGCAGTACAGTTTGCAGTACTAGCCTAATGTACAGGCTTAGAATAATAATTCTTGCCAAACAGGAACATAAAGTCAGAGAGACTTTACAAAAGTGAATTTCCCGTTTCCACTTACGGTTTTGGTAACTCATGATTTTGTATAAGATCATTTTGATGAATTAAGCACACAAAGCTGTCAGGAAAAAGAGACAACATCTTCCATTATGAGCAGCAGCAGACATAGATCAGAATACACCTCTCTGAAAAGAGAACATGATGCAAACAACCTACACCGAACTGTACAGAACTGCTAAAGAGAAAAATTAGGAGAATGTAAAGGAAATATGATGGAGTGTTGAATATCCAAAAAATGAGTAAAGCTTATGTAGTAACTAAAACTCAGTGTAGAACAATAGCATTTAATGGAGACAGTAATGGAGAAAGTGACAAAGGAATCCAGGACTCTAACAATTAATTGTACAAAACAGTTACTAAAATAGAAACACTTTTCTAGGAAGAGGCAGGGTAGAGGAGGGTGGGGAAAATATTTCATAGAGGAATACACAATCCTGAAGGGAACAGAAATGAGATTTTACAAGGCTGTTTGAGCTTATGTCAAACACAAGAACAAAGGAGCATAAACTAAAGCAAAGGGAAGGGTCAGACCCTCAAGGAATTTAGGCAGAATTTCTTTAGATAGAGAGTAGTGAATATATAGAATAAAAGGCAAAGGGCAGCAATAGAGGAAAAAAAATAACTCAAAACTATTTCAGATGGTCATAAAACAGAACCAGAACTCTAAAAACAGTAAGAAGCATTATGGAACAAAATTGCAAACAGAGGAAAGAAAGGCAAAATGTCGGGCTTGTTTCCTTCAAGGCTTATTTTCTATTTTTCTCCCTCACAAATGCAAGGCGAGTGCTGCAGAAGCCCTACGTGACAAAGAAATACACTGTCTCATCACCGGCAGAACTTCTGGCCACCCAGACACTGGTGACTTTGTGTTCTTACTCAAGTACTTGTTTATTCCACCTTGATTGAAAATTGAAGTCCTCAGACCCTCATCAAGCTGCCAGATATCTCCAAAGCCACCTAAAAAATCCAGAGATGCCTTCCACTTTTCAACAATGATTTTTGAGACATCCCCAAAACGTCTGTTTTCAGGTAGGTCTTGTCAATCCTGACAAGCTGTGAAGCCTACAGCCTGTCTCTCCCTGTTGCCTATTGGTATCTACAAACAAGTTTTTCCTCTGTTTATACCCTGAGCTTGCAGGAGACACAGAAGATGCAAGTCACACACAGAATGCAAAGGGAGGATGCAGTGGCATTACTTCTCAAAGAAGATACCAAAGTGAAGAATGAAACTCAGGTTTCGCTGCTCCCAGTGGGTGCCTGGCCCATGGGCTATTTGGGTTTATTCTTGCCACTTGCCAGCCCAAGAAATTTAAGTTCTTCTCTACAAACTTGAGGAGTTTCTACCAGATAATACAAAGTTCCTGCATTCAAATGCCCCCCTTCAGTTAGGAGCTTTCCTGGGGAACAAGATACCACACTAAATACTTCCCCCAGGAAGGTTTTTAGGAAGACAGGTCCCCACAGTGGGAAAGCACAATGGACACTGAGCTTTCGCAAGAGGGGACACCATCATCTTGCTCAGTCACACCCCAGGAGGAAGGTTTTCCTTCTGCCTGGCTGAAGAACAATGGCAGCTGTTTCCTGGAAAGCTTTTCTGTGTCCAAAGCAAAAGAGGTGCATCCCCAGGGAACTGCACCTGTGGGCTGGAGAGGCTGGGGAGCGAGTCATCCCCGCTGGCACAGGCTGCCCGGTCAGCTGAACTGTGAGTACCACTGCCACAGCACGCCCCGCATCCTGCGTGGGGCTCCCACAGCCTGCTCAGGGCTGGCTGTGGTGATACACTAATATGTCGGTATAAGACATGTTGCTGTTCTGGCCCTCCCTCCTAATGAGGATTGAGATTTCAGATCAAAGTCTCCATTAGATGTTTACACATCTCACTCCCACCAATTTCAACAGGGCTGAGTGGTCAAAGACACTTTGATGCTCTAGGTTTAAGCAAATTATGCCTGTAAATGATATACTTGAAACGGTAATACCACTGATAAAAGTATATACTTCAGTCTCCTGCTTTTGGAGCTTCCTCAGCTGCATGCCTGAAAACATTTTGCCCAGGCTAAACAATCTACAGGCAGCAGTTTGCACTGCTCCCCATGGACAATCACTCAGCAACCTAATATATTTCAGTAATGATTTTTTCTTAAGATTCAGCTTAAATTTTCTCTTGCTTAATTTCACCCCATCACTCTTAGTTATACCTTTCTGTACTATCCTAACTATTCTCTCTCTCTCTTTTTTTTTTTTTTTTCCTGGAGTTCAGGCTCCCTTCAAACTTATCTGTGTTTCCCATCAATCATCTTCTAGCAAAGTCATAGATATGGCACTTAGCTTTTTTTTAATCTTTCCTCATCATTTGGTCCCTTCTGCTCTGATTGCTTTGTTGCTCCTCTCACCTTCTCAACAGTTTGTCAATATTTTCATCACAATGCTTTTTCCAGGATTTCATGCAATATTGCAGGTGTGGCCTGAGACTGACACCTACCAGGTCTATCACCACTCTAATGTAACATCCTTATACATAAAAGCCCAAATTGTATCGATCACCTTTATTTCTGCTCTCTCATTCCCAATTCCCTAAAGACGCAGAGCACCAGCAATAAATACCATGGGTTGTAGGACCCCAGTTTTCAGGAGGTCCCTGCTTCAACTGCGACACCAGCTTGCAAAAAAAACAACACGAAGCTGTTTCCAAATCTGGTCTTTGTTTGCAAGCCCGCTGACAGTGTGGTCTCAAATGAAAGCAATTAATGCTTAAGAAAAACAAATAAATTGGTTTTGAGCCGTTTTGGAAAATTGTCTGGAGCATCACCCCAGTCAAATTCAATCAGACAGTCCTAAGCAACTCAGTGGAGCCCCAAAGACCCTCAGCTGTAGTACACGAAGTGACATTTTCACATAGGGAACCTTGTGCAAAAACAAGGGAAGGTCCACTTGAAAAACGTCAGGGGTTGCTGTGGATTTTGTTTTTCACTTGGGAGGCTGGAGCTGGAGTACATAAAGGGCAAACCTGTCATCTGTTAAGCAAAAGGCCTAGGGAAAGCCAAGCTTGTGAATCACAGTGATGCCAAAAGCCCCCTGCTCTCACAGCTCTGCCAGACTGCTGCCAGCTCACCCACAGCCCTAGCACACCTGCAAGTGTGGGGAGACCGCCTATCCTGTTCCTTATCACAGAGACAAAGAATTGCATACCCCTCAGTACTGCTTTAATAAAATTACTCCATTTTATGCACTAGGACACAATAAATTATATTTTCAGTACATTCTGACAAATCTCTCTTTATATTGATAACTTTTCTCAGGAATTCACTCTCTGGCTCTCTTTTCTCCCCATGTAGCTTAAAAAAATAACATTTACCTATGCAACCACATAATATGCAGTGTGTCTTCTGTGAGATAGCGCTCATATAAATCAACTAAAGAGAAGTGAAAAGAAAAACTTCAATACTTACCACAGTTCAGGCAAATAAGATTCTAACCCTCTGCTCACCAGGTATTCATGTGAACCATAAGACAGTAACTTCACGGAGAGATACCACATTTAGTAATTGTTTAGAGAGGGGGTAATAAGAACTAAAAAAAAAAAAAAAAAGAAAGAAAGAGGAAAAAAAACCAAAGGAGTATTTAAACCCCTTACCCTTAAATTAGCCCAGACCTGAGTAGTTACATCTGAAATGAGTTAGCAGGTAATCCTGACTCCTCCCTGTAAAAGGCAAAGAAGCAAGTGAGCACCTAGTCACAGTTCCTTCATGCAGCTTCCAGAGCTACATAGAATCATCTGTTTCTTCATATTTCTTTCTCAAAGACTTATCCCTCAGAGCCAGATTATTTTAATTAAAATCTCTCCAGCTGCACTTGCTATTCACTTCAGTAATACCCAAGTGATTAAAATCAGATCTATGGACTTGCCTTACTTCATACTGAATAAAAGAAACAGCAGTATGTACTAGCACCAACTCAGTGAATTCTTATGAATAAAAATTTCCTTTAACACCTTTAGTTAATTTAGTTTGTTTAAGTCTTACCCACATGCAAAGCCCTGGTAAGACAGAGTGTGGGTGTATAGAGACAGTTGTGGAGAGTGAACTTCCATGCCTAAACTAGTTACTGCTCATTAACTGAGAAGCATTATGTCCACCCAATCTTAACGTATAGTAATTACAAAATTGAGCATGTGAGTTTAAACTACTCATTTCAGTTCACCCAAGGGACAGTGCCAGGCCACCTGTCATTTGCATTTTTTGTGCAAATACCAAGGCAGTTACAAATTCCAGAGATTAGCTATTCTCTTGAAAAACGCTAAGAAAGAAAAGTAACCTGCAGCAAAGTATGGTCAGGGCTGGCATAGAGGTGGGATAGCACAACTGATCTCAACTAGCCAGGAATAACGCAGTACTCTGTTGGTATCTCTTTGGGTCAAACCTAGATACTGCATATATAGTTGGTTTGGGTTACAGCATGGAAAAGTAAAACCAGTTATTTCATAAACTAAATATCTAGATGACAGTTGCCACATCAGCTCCAAATAACGGTCCATGTAATACAGCAGAGGGAGGTACCTATCAAAGCTTCAGGTTTTTTAGAGAAAATGCAAGAAGCTCATGGCAGGCAAACAGAATAAATGTACATAAGAGAGAACATTTCCTGGAACCTCTTGATTATTTGTTTTCTTAGACCCAGAAGCCTGAAAGCTTAGTTCCCCCTAAAGCCATGTACACTTTATCCAAGGTAACTCAGAAGAGACTATGTAAATGTCTAACTCTTTTTCAAGATTCATGAGCCACTTCGCCTGGACTCCACCTCATTGCAATAAGCCTTTTAAGATAAGTTCAAATATCTCCTTTTTCAGGCTGAAATATGCATATTATCCATTTAATTGATTGTCCTTTTATTCAAGTGTCATGAGAAGAGTCAAAGTGGTTCTGGATTTACCTTCTCAATAGCATCTGTTACTCACTGTACCTCTGTCATGTCCCTTCTTGTTTATCTTCATCTAAATTAAATAGTACCAATCTTTTCACTCTCTCTTCATTCAGAAGTCATTTCACATCTCCAGAAATTTCCATCATCCCAGTACAAGCTCTGTTATCCCTGCTATTTCCTTTTTGAGTCAGATTAATGAGAACTGAACAAAAAGAATGGGTTTTATAATAACGTCATTTTAATATTCTGTTATTTTATTTTCCCAACTGATACCTTTCATTTGATTTTTAACTACTGCAAAGGCATGGAGGGGAGCCCTTCGCTGGCCTGTGCAGGGTGATGCCCACATCTCTTTCACAAGTGGTTGCCGTGAACTGGGAATCAGTAATGTGATCCAGATCTTCCCTTGTAATCTCTGCCTTCTCTGCTGATGCTGAGTGCCCTGGAGCCTCTGTTTATTCATTCTGTCAGACCAAAGAAGCTGATTGCATTTACTACTCTCCTAAGGCCAAGCCCCAAGGATTTTAGTCCTTATATTAAATCAAACTTGTCCTGAAGGCAGTGGGAGTTTGCCAGAGCACAAAGACTGAGTCAAACTCAGTCCTTCAAACTCAGAGCAGCTCAGACCTTGCTCATAACAAGCACTGAGGGGCCAGAAGGTCAGAGGAGTGGGAGAAGCTGTAATTGCAGAACATTTATTGTCAAATCATCAGCACGGTGTTTCCATCCATTGCAAATCCTCCCCCTGCAAGCCCTTCACTTCTGATGGTTTTGAAAAGTGAGACTGCAGAAAGCTTTAGAGACAACAAAAGCCCCGTCCTTGGTCCCCTTGGCTGAGCTGGCAAGCAGCACAGCTCCAGCCCCACGCGCTGACTTAGTAACATGGCCTGGGGTGGCTTCACGGGGGTCTCACTCCTTGCCCTAGCGCCCTTCACAAGTGCTGTGTTCTGTTTCCCATTACCTAAAATCAGTCACAGGTTTGCCATTCATTACAAGCAACCTGTGGCTTATTGCATTTGAGAATTATGGCTACCCTTAGCAAGCATTTCTGGCAACCTCACCCTCTCTTGGTCAGGCTGGTAAGTGGCACAGCTCTGGCCAGATGTGCCGAGGGGCTGCACAGTCTAGAGGCACCAGGGCAGAGAGCAGGTCATGCTGGCAGGATCTGGCCTCAGAAACAGCCCCAGCAGCCTGTCCTCAGTCACAGTAGCACTGAGGATGCAGGGCAGCAGAAGTCGGTACCGATGGCCACAGGAATGTCCCACTGAGGCACTGGGGTTTGGTACAATTCAAACTGCCTTCCCAACCCATAGCAAACCCCCAGATGCAACATCTGCAATGAGTCTTTGCATTCCTCCACTCAACATGCCTGGCCCAGAGACCCCCACTGGCACGTGCTGGCCACCTTAAATTTGTGAGGAAACATATTTTGAATGACCCACCAAAAATTTGCTCAGTCATCCTAATTTTAAATACTTTTACATGTATATGGACTCGTATATCAGCTTCTTCTTGTAACCTAAGAGAAACAATAGGATTTTATTGACTGTTATAACAATATGTTTGCATGTGTTTATATAGCAGATACTTGTATGCATTGTTAGGCACTGAACCGCTTTGTCACTACCTGTTATTAAAATAAAATTTAATAATTTGTATCCATCAACTGTAGCCAACATTGACCATCAGGGACCATCTCTCACTCATCATGTGTTTCTAGAATAATGAATATATTTGTACAAAATACACAATGGACATTTCAATTCGTAATACCACTGTCCCTGTGCCATTTGCATTTGTTATTTGTATTCATGAATATTTCCAGAACCAGGTGAGAAAATAAAATATTTATCTTTCTTCAGGAATTTGTGTGAGCTGGCGGACAGCGGATGGCAAGATATCTTCATGATTCAGCCTTTCACATGACAGACTTGCACAACAACTAATAATAATAAAGAAAAAAAAAATAGATCAAAAGATAAAAGGAAAAAGACAGTCCGGGCATTCTGCCGCTCTTTCTGTTAGGCAAAGCCAGATGGGCTGAAACATGTTGCTGCCTTAGTATTATAACATCAGTTTAAAAATTGTCTTATATTAGGTGTGACTTCTGAAAAAGGAAACATGAGAAGACCAGAAAAAGGTAGAAGACCAATGTCCTATTTCTCCAGTTTAGGTATCTTGGGTTTTTGTTAGTCTTGTTTTCCTGATGTTTTCACTTGGTTTTTCTTTTGATATACTTGTTCTTTTGCACAGCTATGAGGAGAAGACAAAATATCTTCTAAAACAGGATGCCATTGTCAGGGTGACTCAGTGGTGTCTTAGGCCCTAGAAGTATTTAATTCATGCATTTTTTTTAACTCCATTTCAAGCTGATGATCCTATACTGTGCATAGAAGTTGTAGGGAACTACACTATACACAACATGCAGAAGAAAAGCAGCATCTATTAATTCAGATGCTTTATGGGTTTATATAATAGAACAGGACATGAGAGCAATTAAACTATTAACCCGTAGCAACTCTGATTGGATTTTGGTCTTAGTATGGAAGAAAATCTCAATTGAATGACAAACATGGATTATTTCAAGGTCAGTCAGATGACACAGATATGTCTATTTTGCCAAGCAAAATGCAGTGTGAGTTTCAGTTACCAACAAGGTTATCTCACTTTTTATTAGCTTGAAATACTACTTGGTATAAATCAGTGTTCTAGGGAACTCTCATGTTGCATAAGCAACATACACAAAAAGCTGCTTGTCAGCTACACCAGAGAAAACTACCCAAAATCAATTCTATATCTGAGAATTAAAATAATAAGTACAGAACAATGACTTAAATCTTAAACCAAACACACAGCACAAGACCACAGTTAGGATGGGGCAGAAGAGACAAAGATTTCCTCTAGATCCTGGGCACAGGCAGTCCCTGTACCAGCTTACTCTCCACCCACCACCCTCAGCTGAGCCTGTTAGAAGCAGCATAAGGGGTACGTCTTGCAAGACAACAAACAGCTAAACTAGATTGAGATTTGGCCTTAAGAAATCCATTCCGCACACAGATTGATTCTTCCCCAAGGTATTTTGACTACTGGCAGAGCTCTAGCAGTACCCTACATAATGTGCAAGTACCTGCATTTCTCTCTTCTCACTCTCAGGTTTGGGCTGTGGCACCCTGAATAAAGCAGCAGACAGCAGAGTTGAATGCATGTGTGTTGTGTGAGATTAAGGTTAAAAATTGTTGAACTTCTAAGAGTTATTTTTTACCAGGTCTTTTCACATTGTGCTAGAAAAGGGGGTATGGGAAACAACTAAAATTGTTTTGCTAAAGGCTAGCAGAGAAAGCATACAAAAATGAGGTTGAAAGTAATAGGCCTATAAATCTGACATCCAGTGCCCTGGTCTTGCAGTGCGATCAGCAACGAGACCGACTGATTTCAGCAGGTCCCATACCCACCCAAGTGCCTGTCACGCACGGCCCCTGGCAGGGCCAAGGCTTGTGCTGCTGCAACACCACCGCAGTGGAACAACTTAATCACATATTTCCAAAGTACTTTTTGCAAGAAAACATTCCATAAGCCACTTAGATTTCCTATATTTTCATAATGTATTTGCTGTTGCCTCACCACCATCATCTCCACTGGACCACCTATTTATGCACTGCACAACGAGTGCACAAGCACAGGAGTATACTCCTGTCTATCGACAAGGTTGTCAAAAACGATATTTGAAGTTTATTGAATAACATTTCTAAACAACATTTACTAATCATATGAACAACTGAACCAGATCACTTGCACAATTGGCTGATTCAACAGTAAAATAGCAGAGATTATGTACTTTTTTCTTTTCTAAAATTATGCAAAGTATTATGATGAGCTGCAGTTTTCTAATAGCATCAATAGGTGGTGCTATCAATTTCCATAATGGTTCACTATAACTTCAGTTGGGAAAAAAAAGATGAGTTAACAGTGTGATATTTAAGTTTTCAAAAGCTGCAATATGCCCATCAATAGAGGCTGCAGTACTTTGTTATGGCACATTATCAAATATTCTCAGCAAGATCTAAAATTTATGTGTCAAAAAGAAAAGACTCATCACTCCTTTCATTCTCCCCAGAGTCTCAACAATTCTTCAAAGTTTTCGTTACAAACTTGGGCCAGATTTTCAAATGTTTCCATCAGGTTGTGGAACAAACTCTTGAAAATGCTGCCAAATTTTCACAGAGGTACTGAAATTTGAATGGACAACCAACTCCATATGCTAGACAGAAGAGAACTTCACCTTTCATAGGTAAAAATGGGAAGTGCATAATTTGAAAATATTATATCCAAACAATAACCAAAGAAAAATTATGCTTCAAATTGACTTTTAAATCTATTTATTTTCAAATATACTTTATAATACATGGTGAATAGACTGTATTCTAAAATGAAATATGTAAGTGAAGAGTTATCCTGGTGGATATATCCAAGCTGCTATTAGAACTACCTCTAGAAAAAAACTGGGTATCGGTAGTGTATTTTCCAAAATACAGACACTTCATGGGTTGAGAAGTTCATTTGTAAACGATGCCTTTCTGAAATCATTACCATTCTGCTATGCTATATATTTACATCTACTGACTTAAATATTCTAAATATAGTAAGCAAGCCATTATGACCTTCTCCTAATTGAACAAGACAGACAAGAGTGCATGCTACAGTACATCTATATCTGGGGGAGAGAGAGAATGTGCACACAAGACAGTGTGGGTAATGAGATCTTCTCTGCTATTACAAGCAACCTATGGCTCTGGGGCACTCAGCTCTCAGGGCTACTTACAGAATTCAAAAACGACTTGGTTGAGTTTTCCATCACTCTTTATCTGAGAAGTGACCTGTTATGTCCCAATGGCTGGTGCTGTTTCGTTCCTGAGCGTTAGCTAACTCACAGCAAAGAGCCTGCATCACCCCTTCCAGCCCTTAGCCCTAACCAAGATGAAAATACTCATTTGGTCAGGATCAGATATGATCCAGTTTATGGCTGTTCCTTTGTTCCCAGTGCTCAAGTGAAGAGGGTTAATTACTTCCCTTTGTTACAATTAACGATGCTAAACGCCAGGGAAAGGGCAGAGCTGAAGAGCATGAATTACTGTTCCAAGCAACATTCTAGCATTAAAAAAGCACTCTTCTGGCAAGACAAAAAATTTGAAATTTCCTGTGGGGGGAAAAAAAAAAAAAAAAAGAAGAGCATATTGATTTGGAACTGCCATATTTCATCTTGACAGTGCTGCAATCCTTTGTTTTAATAACAGCATTTTATTTCAATTCTTGTCAATTAGAACATTATATGTACATACCATCCCTGAGTATATATTTCAGTATTCCCCAAACAACACATCCCAACCTTTTTCCCATCAGAAAACATCAGTGAAGTGGGAAACACTATCATGAAACATTTTGATGAGGAATGAAAGGATACTCTTTCAGTAAAAATGTTTTAGCCATCTCTGACTTTTTTGACTGGCACAGTCATTGAGTTTTGCCGTGTTTAATAGAAAATGTGCAGATTAATGGTTTTGAAAATCCCGGGTGAGCAGCTACACCCCCACAGGGCCCAAGGCTTGGACCGTAATGGGCTCCCAGGACACAGACTCAGCTCCCATACTGGGAGCAGACAGCACAGGCAGTGTTGCCGAAAGCAAGAGGTCCCTGACTGGAGGGGGCTGTCCCCATGCCACCAGCGCTCACAGCTTCACACTCCAGTTCAGCCAGGACTGAATTACACCATTTGTGTCTGTACGTAGGCTCTGCTAGCTTCTCCCTGACACCCCCGGCTCTGCCTCAGCACGGGTCCCAGGAGAACTTATTCATTGTGG